>NW_013667028.1:251812-265350 GCF_000517525.1 Limulus polyphemus
CTTACGAACTCTCCGATGATCATCGTTACCAACGTGCCAACGTTACTTCGTCTCTTCTGGCGCGTAATGCTCATGAACCATTTTTAGACAAAATTCTCAGCGGTGATGAAAAATGGATTCTCTATGCGAATATTAAACGCCAAAAACAATGGCTCAGTCCTTGACAAAAACCACTTCCGACCCAAGAACCTGGACTCCATCCGCAGAAAGTGATGCTTTGGATTTGGTGGAACATCAAAGGAGTAATTCATTTCTAACTCTTCAATCCACAGCGGACTGACAATGCAGAGATCTATAGTCAGCAACTGGAACGTTTAAAATCAAGCCCTTTCTCAGAAATGCCCTTCACTCGTCAATCGGAAAGGTGTTCTTCTTCTCCACGACAATGCAAGTCCACGTGCGACACGTTTGACGCAACACGAGACTTGCCGATGTCTCACCGGGAGACCGTATGTAAAATCTTAGAAAATAAAGTTGGCCAAACTCAGTAACCTCTAAATGTAAATAATTAACACATTTCGTACTTTTAATTATAGTGTAAAATTTATTTTGAATATATCTGTTTAAGGACATTTTAGCTCCATTGACTCAGACTAATTCTGTACATTGAATGTTGTTTGTTTTGGTTTTGTTTTGTTTTTTGAATTTCGCGCAAAGCTACACGAGGGCTATCTGCGCTAGCCGTCCCTAATTTAGCAGTGTAAGACTAGAGAAAAGGTAGCTAGTCATCATCACCCACCGCCTACTCTTGGGCTACTTTTTTTACCAACGAATAGTGGGATTGACCATCACTTTATAACGCCCCCACGGCTGAAAAGGCGAGCTTGTTTGGTGTGACGGGGATTCGAACCCGCGAATTGAATGTTGAAACAGTCAAAACCAAATGAGTATTCAATATAATGCAGTATGTGGACCCCCACCCACAGGCAATGAGTGGTATAAAAAAAAGCACCATAATTTTAGGGTTAACAGAATAGCAAGATTGACTGTCACTTATAACAGCTGGAAATGCGGAGCGTCTTTAGAGTCATATTGCGACTCGAACCTTAGATCTTTTGAGCCTAGCACACATTCAAAACGTAATCGCGTGTATTCAGCTAGAAATTAAAGGAAAACTTTACTTTTCATATGACCCTAACTTCGAACAAAAAAAATTATTATAAATTTTATGTAACATCAAAGGAAAAATATTGTTTTACGTTTTTAAAACTTTGGCAATCATAATTTTAAATAGTACTATTTAAATAAAATATATTAAAGATAAAATTGTTTCATAAATTATTATTTAACTCCAACGCATATAAATTAGATTAACAACGCATTAAGTTTTTTTGTTGTTGGTGTTAATTTCAAAGCTACACTCATAGCTGTCTGTGGTCTTTCCATCGCGGGTATCGAAACCATATTTTTAGCGTTATAAGCTTTCAGAATTACCGCTGAGCCACTATGGGGGGGGGTGAATATATTAACAAGAGAAAAAAAAGATTTGCTTATAAGAATATTTTGTGTTTTCTCATCTAGGTATGTTAGCCATTTGTTTGTCTGTTTTACAGCCCATCGCGGGGAATCGAACCGCGGAGTTTAACCGGAAAAAAAAAACACTAAATAATCGAAATGCGACGCAAAACTGTTTCGCGTATACACGTGTATTTTTATTCGTTATTTTATTCTTGCTGTAATATTAGCGGGCAAAACAAAATTCTACTTGTTGCTGGGAAATTAGCCGTCAGTGGAAATGCTCTTTGGAAATGATCCATTTTATTGATTTTAGTGGTTAGTTACCATTCCTATATTAATTTTCTCTCTCACTTTACTGTCGGTGGTGGTTGTTGATTCAATCGTGCTGTATGCGTAACTATTGATCAATACTTTCTTTATCCAAGCGTCTTATCGATTTCTCTCCCTTTCATATCTAAATTAGTTAGCCGTCTAATCTTCGTGACAGAGTTTCTTAGAGTTAACTCCTACCGCCGGATGCTGACATCAGATCATCACTTCCGCTAACTATGGAAGAATATCTTTAAAAAGAGTATTTAATACACCCTCCTGGAACGACATCAACTCTTTTGTAAACTAAAAAGGTTCGTATTAAGAGCTTAATTATGAGCTAACTTAATTCAACTGAAAAGTTCCACCTATCCGTTTTTTTATCATTCTAAAATCGCTAACTCTTCTGTTCATCACAAGTTATAATGGTAATGCTTACCCTTGCGCCCCACAGTGGCACGGCGGTATGTCTGCGGACTTCAGAAATCTGCAGATCTCTGTAAATCTGTTGAAAGTTAGCAAAATTATATTTTTCAGGGCGTGTACATTACCTACGTCACAATTGTTCATTCCAATCAAAAAATAAGGGAGGAGTATTCTCAAGGTATCAAATGACCCGCCAGTGGAGAAGATCGCCGCCCTTCTTTAAATAATATATCATTCTTTAAAGTATTCTTTCTTATGAGAAAGTGCCAGTAATACCATAGGGGAATGTTCTAGAGCAATAGATAACTATAGCAAAAGGACATTTGTCATTTCTTTTACCAATTCCCTACTTTTAAACATACATACGCTTTTATGATGGAAAAGTTTTAGGCAGCGTTCAAAGTGGAGAGTAACGCGTGGGGTACGTGTACCTCGACTTATCTAATTTGGCATTTTACATACCCCCCTCCCACTTCTTGTGCATGATCATCCCGTTGGGGCGTGTGATTACAGATAACATTATCCCATATAAAAGGAGCAAAATTTTACTAATTTTTAAATGCACAGTGCCACAGTTATGCACGCTATCGTAATGAGCTATTTAACCCTCCTTCTCCAACTCACCCCCACATCTCATACGGTCTGTCACGTCTGTGTTACAAGTTTAATACGTGTTTAAGACTTGTTCAACATCAAACGTCTCATGGCCTGGTAATCAGCCAGAGTTGCCAGAAATATCAAATTTCTTACTCAATCTATCCAACTTGTTTGAAAATAAACTCTTATAAAAAGGTTATTATGCTCACGTAGTTTTTTCTTCTAAATTTTATATATTTAGTTCTTTTGGTACAATAATGTGGTATTTTTTAAACGAATATTTGATAACATTTGATGAAACAGATTGATAACACAGAATAGTGGGTTACGGCCGTGACGCAGCCAACTCTGAAATCAGTTGCTGCTGGTATACTCGTCAGAACAATTTTGTCATTGCAGTGCTTCGTGCAGGACTTTAATAACTGTTGGGATACTTTGTGTTCATGTGTGAATTTTCCTTTCTTACTACAAAATAAGTGACAATAAAATTAGCCACCGATAAGTGGATAATAAAAAAAACGTAAAGTTGAATCTGATGGTGAAAGGCCTGCGTCAGGTTCCTGTTCAGTATCCATAACTGAAGAAAGAAATATTCATGAACGCAGTAAACACACCGATGCAAACATCGAAAAACCAATCTGTACCCAATTTTGACATCACTAATATCCCCAAGTGTTGGTCCTCTGATCAGCTTAAAGAAAAATTGCGTGAATATAAGTGGCTTTACACATGACAAGATACACTTGGTTTGTGTGAAAATATTTCAACCTTAGGTTCTGACAAAACGCAAGGCTTCGGTTTATGTCGCGACTGACTAGATGGCAGTGTGGAAGCTACTGGTGAGACAACACAGAAACAGCAACAACAGTTAAGGTATATAATATTCAAACACAAGAACAGCACTGCACACACAAACAAGCCGAAGAAATTACATATGCAGCTACCAAAACAGCATTGGAAAACATGGTAGCTGAACATCCATTTACTGACCTGTAGATCCTCAAGTGCTCAATGGAATTGACATGAGACGTGTTTTACACAATGACCATTCTTGTGCAGACATTAATATTCATATCGCTAATGTTATGGGAGAGAAATTAGTGATTGAAATAGTAAGCAGAAAACTCAAGATTGGTATAATGATTGAGGAATCATCATCAGTATATAAAAAACAGCTTTAATTATTTGCATCTGGATGCAGTTTCCAGGAGCAGATGCAGCCACGAGCGTGTTTTTAGTTCTTGTTGAGGTTGAAATAGCCATTGCTTCAGACATTGTATCAGCTCTACTGACGAGACTGAATAATCTTGGTTGCAGACATTGTGTCAGCTCTACTGACGAGACTGAATAATCTTGGTTTTACAAAAGACTGTTGGCTGTCATTTGCTTGCATGATGCATCAAATGTGTTAGGCAGCAAAGCTGGGGCAGCGACCAAATTTTTAGAAATGTTTCTACGTCCGATTTGCAGTGTCTGATGTTGTGATGAAACTGTCAGAAGCGTACGGTATGAACATTTTCTTTGATAAACTATACAGCTTACATAGTGCATCGCCAAAAAACTGCAATGAACTAACAGACTGTGCAGCTTCGTTGAACATGCAGTTGTTAAAAGTTTGTCGTGTTTTGGGAGTGATGTGGGTGACATCTAGTGCTCGCTCTGTCAGGGCTGTATGACGGGATTTTCCTTCATTGTTTAGACACTGTGAAGCTTCTCAGAATGGCCATAAACGTAACTCATTAGAAAGAGCTCAGTACCGAGGCCTGAAAGAACGTGACTGATCTTTCTTTAGTAACCAATATGGAGTTAATGTTTGATGTACTCACAGAATTCAAAGATTTGTCACTCGGACTACAAAAATAGTCAGTGATGTTATCAAAAGCACACAAATTAATTGATCGAAAGCATCGAGTATTTCAATCCATGATCAACAAGCCAGGATATTTCAACCCATGATCAACAACCCAGGAGAATATCTTACGATATCACAGGATGCGGCAAATACACTGGATTTTTGTGGTGTAACTCTACATCCTACACAGAGGGTACACTGGATTTTTGTGATGTAACTCTGCACCCTACAAAGAGAGTACACTGGATTTTTGTGGTGTAATTCTGCACCCTACGCAGAGGGTACACTGGATTTTTGTGGTGTAACTCTACACCCTACACAGGAGTTTTGTGGTATAACTCTGCACCCTACACAGAGGGTACACTGGATTCTTCTGATGTAACTCTGCACCCTACACAGAGGATACATTGGATTTTTGTGGTGTAACTCGGCACCCTACACAGAGGGTACACATGATTTTTGTGGTGTAACTCTACACCCTACACAGGATTTTTGTGGTGTAACTCTACACCCTACACAAAGGGAACACTGGATTTTTGTGGTGTAACTCTACACCCTACACATAGGGTACATTGGATTTTTGTGGTGTAACTCTACACCCTACACAGAGGGTACATTGGATTTTTGTGGTGTAACTCTACACCCTACACATAGAGTCAAGGCCATCAATCACTATGCATTATATAAATCGCTCGTAGATAAACTTGCTAGAAGGATGTTTGCATCAGGATCGATAGCTTCTCGTTCTACTAAAGAAATCTATGAAACGCCAACGATGTAGAATATAAGAAAATGATGAAGAAATGTTAAATCCCTCAAACTGTGGGTCCAAAAGGTTTGGCGCAACGCAGATGAGACAGCATGCCAAGCGCGGAAAATCGAGGCTGAAATTCCATCGGGTTACGAATCGCTTTATAAATTATTGTGAATGTAAGATAATGTACTTGCGTGTTCTTGACTTTTATATATATATATATATTCTATATAACTCATTGATTTGTGTAATTTTGCTAATAAAATACTTGTTTTTAACTTTCATGAATTGGAAAACAAAAATTATAATGAGGAAAAGAGCTTCCAAAGTTCGCATTACAAACCACTATAATTCTATGTAAAAACTGCTTCATGGAAGCTCTAACTAAAAACATTAAATACACTAATATTTCCACCCTTTCAATGCATCGTTTCCGTATTGTTTAAACCAATGTAATCAGTAATATTATCACACGATAAGATGTACACGTTAGAAGAGTCATGCATCTTGATTAAGAATTACAAACAATGGAAAACGCTATCACCATTTGAAATGGTCCGTCATGATTAGGGCGCTTTACTCACAATCTGAGGGTCGCGGGTTTGAATCCCTGTCCCACCAAACATGCTCGCTCTTTTAGCCGTGGGGACGTTATAATGTGACGGTCAATTCGTTGGTAAAAAAAGTAGCCCGAGAAGTGGCAAGGGATGGTCTTTCAATGCTAAATTAGGGATGGCTAGCGCAGATAACCTTCGTGTAGCTTTGCGCGAAATTCAAAACAAACCAAACCATTTTATGCACCAGCGTACTCCCACTTCTGAATTCCCACTTCGAACGTTGGTTTTATGTGAACTCAGAGAGTTTAATTTACTAAATAATAGATGTAGAAAGTATCTGGTACGCCACTAACCAAAATTCATTAGACAACAATCTAAAATATTATTTGTCAGGGCAAGACTTTCTGTTTAAAACTGAGAATCGTGTAACATCGAATGAAGGCGACAGATTGACTTGTTAAGTTGTTACATCACTCTTCTTTGACTAAGCTAGTACCAAATCTGAACACATTTTAACATCCCTATTAGTACGTCAGTTTTCATCCTACTTATACCACCTGGGGTGAATATGCATCTAAGCCTAAAAAGGTAGTACTATTGTCTTGGATTGGTTATAATATTTAGGCAACTGACAACAAATAGTATTTCAATGCCCGAAAAATAATTTTATTTACAATACTTTATTACAGAAGTTGCTTGACCATTTCTTCGCTGCCTTGTCCGCGGAGGTGCTTCGTGGCTTTTCTTCTTTTTACTGTTCGTCAACTTGAGCCACTACTTTCCTCCATCTTAAGCTATATTTTTCTCTCGGTTCTTGGATAATGGCTCTATGCGACATATTTGTATCCTAACTTTCAACCCTGGTACGAGATCTGTAATAGAATCAGAGTGGTATAGTGTCTATTTTACTACATAGTAAACAATGACAACTGAGGCTGCTCATTGGCTTCTAGAATGTTCTCGAAATGTCCAGAACATTATCGACGGAGTTTTAGAATGTTTCCTGAAATATCTATAATTTTCCTACACATTTCGTGGAAAATATTTCGCAATAATTATAAAGCAAGCTGGGGTGCAAATACACCCAATATATTATAATTAATATTAAACAGGAACCAAAATACTCTTCAGATAAAACACGTGGAGTTAAAATGATACGGATTTATGGTTGCAAAGGGTTATAATAATAAAAATGGTAGTGTACCACAAACTCTCTGACACAACCTGGTGCTGAATAATATGGATTTGAATTATAATGGGTGCAAATGCACCAAATTTGGTACATGTAGCGTTAAACGTCTCTTATTAACTTCTAATATAATAGAAATTGTTCATTTATAAGGAAATTTGGCTGAGGGGTAGTGGGAGGACTTTACAATTTATACCTGAACTTTGTTAGTGAGCATCATATTGTATTTTCTCAGTTTCTTTGTTCTATATTATATTTGGTTCACCTGCCTAGACAACGGAGTCGCTCGGGCTAATGGGTCCGATTGGAATTTTGAAGCTACGATTTTTTTAAATGTTTCTGTAAAAAAAAAAGATGCTGTCGTTTTGCAGATTTTATGTTGAAATGTTTTGAAAATTAAACTACACTAAATAGGATACTGTATAATGTTACACGCATTGTTTGATACAAAGTATCAAATTGTCCATCACTTCTAATTACTTGGTTTTTAATTAGTGATTTCTGTTTTCGCACACTACCACCTACCAAGTAATAGGCCTAGAATAATGTGTAAATTGTTTTTCTCCACCAGGGGCTCTGCCCCTACACCCCTGGTGGGAGCTTCGCCCTCGGATCATCTTAAGGGTCAAGGGTTATAAAATATGATTGTTTCAAAGCTTTAGGGAAGCAGCTTGTCAGGGCAAGACTTTTTCTTTAAAACTGAGGATCTGTACCAGCCTCATTAGGCCCGGCATAGCCAAGTGGTTAAGGCGCTTGACTCGCAATCCCCGTCCCACCAAACATTATTGCCCTTTCAGCCGTGGGGGTGTTATAATATTACGATCAATCCCACTATTCGTTGGTAGAAAATAAGCCCAAACAGTTGGCGGTGGGTACCGATGGCTAGTTGCTTTCCCTCTAGTTTTTCACTGCTAAAACAGCTAGGATGAGGATACTAGACCACTTTTTGACAAGAAAGACTAGTTTCTGTGTTGTAAAATTGATGAGGATACTAGATCACTTTTTGACAAAAAATATTAGTTTTTGTGTTGTAAAATTGATGAGGATACTAGACCACTTTTTGTGTTGTAAAACTGATGAGGATACTCGACTATTTTTTGTCAAGAAAGACTAGCTTCTGTATTGTAAAATTGATGAGGATACTAGATCACTTTTTGACAAGAAAGATTAGTTCTTGTGTTGTAAGATTGATGAGGAGACCAGTTTTGACAAGAAAGACTAATTTCTTTGATGTAAGATTGATGAGGAGACCAGTTTTGACAAGAAAGACTAGTTTTGTGTTCTAAAATTAATGAGGATACGGACCACTTTTTGACAAGAAAGACTAGTTTCTGTGTTGTAAAATTGACGAGGATACTGGACCACGTTTAGACAAGAAAGACTAGTTTTTGTGTTGTAAAATTGATGAGGATACTAAACCACTTTTTTGACGAGAAAGAATAGTTTTGTGTTGTAAAACTGATGAAGATACTAGACCACTTTTTAACAAGAAAGACTAGTTTCTGTGTTGTAAGATTGATGAAGATACTAGACCACTTTTTGACAAGAAAGAGTAGTTTCTGTGTTGCAAAATTCATGAGGATACTAGACCACTTTTTGACAAAAAGACTAGTTTCTGTGTTGTAAAACTGATAAGGATACTAGATCACTTTTTGATAACAAAGACTAGATTTTGTGTTGTAAAATTGATGAGGATACTAGACCACTTTATGTCAAAAAAGACTAGTTTTGTGTTGTAAGATTGATGAAGATACTAGACCACTTTTGTCAAAAAAGACTAGTTTTGTGTTGTAAGATTGATGAAGATACTAGACCACTTTTTGACAAGAAAGATTAGTTTTTGTATTGTAAGATTGATGAGGAGACCAGTTTTGACAAGAAAGACTAGTTTCTGTTATGTAAAATTGAGGAGGATACTAGACCAGTTTTGTGTTGTAAAATGGATGAGGAGACCAGTATTGACAATAAAGACTAGCTTCTGTGTTGTAAGATTGATAAGGAGACTAGTTTTGACAAGAAAGACTAGTTTTTGTGTTGTAAAATTGATGAGGATACTAGACCCCTTTTTGACAAGAAAGACTAGTTTCTGTTATGTAAAATTGAGGAGGATACTAGACCAGTTTTGTGTTGTAAAATGGATGAGGAGACCAGTATTGACAAGAAAGACTAGCTTCTGTGTTGTAAGATTGATAAGGAGACTAGTTTTGACAAGAAAGACTAGTTTTTGTGTTGTAAAATTGATGAGGATACTAGACCCCTTTTTGACAAGAAAGACGAACTTCTGTGTTGTAAGACTGATGAGGATGCAGACCAATTTGTGATGAAAAACACTAGTTTCTATGTTGTAAGATTGATGTAAACATACAGAAGTATTGTATTTTCATCTCGATGCTACTCCAACTTTATCCAACACGTAAATCATTAGAATAGTTATATGTCTTATTTGTACACGAATGTTCTAAACATTTCTTAAATGTATGTATGGCAAATTAAATAAGTCCTTCAAATAACGTAAATGATTCGTACTGTATCTTGTCTATTACCCAGATGGATATGCAAATGTGTTCGTAAACAATTCAATAGTTTGAGTAAGTGGCACAAATAATGTCAACGTATACAGATAGATTACACAAATAATGTCAACGTATACAGACAGATTACACAAATAATGTCAACGTATACAGACAGATTACACAAATAATGTCAACGTATACAGACAGTTTACACGAATAATGTCAACGTATACAGACAGATTACACAAATAATGTCAACGTATACAGACAGATTACACAAATAATGTCAACGTATACAGACAGATTACACAAATAATGTCAACGTATACAGACAGATTACATAACAAAAAGAGGACCTGTTGGTTAAGTGTTCGACTCCCACATTGCTGGTGACGGAATCGAAACGTGTCACCGAACATACTTGTTCTTCAGTCTTGGGAGGGCGTTATAATGTTAATGTCAATCTTCCTATTCAGTAATAAAGAGTTGGCGGTGGGTAGTATAGACTAACTGCCTTTCCTCTAACCCATCACTACAAAATGAGGCGTTGCTAGCACAGATAGCCCTCGAGTAGCTTTGCGCGAAATTCAACAAACAAACAAACATGAGAAAAATAAAGTTAAATAATACAACGTTGTGGGACTTATGGAGTTATAATAAAGAAGGTAGAATTGAGACTTGGATTTTAACACGTAGAAAATTAAACAAGAAATTTCACTAATAATTAAATATGCTTAGAACAAAAGGTTTTGTACGTCAGCAGGTCATGAATCTAATAACTACATCTACATCTAAATTATCAGAAATCTCCCAAACAGGGTAGATTATTTAGAATAAGGTACCTTAAGTTTTTATTCTAAAATGCAGACAAAAATTAGCTTTGCATCTTTTTTAATTAAAGTATGTCAGATATTGAGAATTTATAATTTGACATTTCAAAAATTCGTGAAAAGACATCCACCATCACTGGGCCCCTGAAGTTCCGAAGATGGATACAGAATTTTGTAAAAGACGGGATATATATATAGGTTGTGGTTGGTTTTGGTTAAGCACAAAGTTACACAATGGACTACCTGAGCTTTCCCCACCGCAGGTATCGAAACCCAATATTTAACGCCCCCCAATGACACAGCAGTATTTCTTCGGACTTACAACGCTAAAAACCGGGTTTCGTTACTCGTAGTGGACTAAGCACAAATGGCCCATTGTGTAGCTCTGTGCTTAAACTGCAAACAAACAAACAATATTTAACGTTTTAAACCTGCAGACGTTTCTGGGGGGTCAAATAAATTGTAAAACTAAAAGGACTAAAACCAGTTGACATCTAAGTGGGGGGGGGGGGTAATCTAGTACCCGGAAAACAATTTTTGTTTATGAAAATGGAGCATATATCCACTGCATACCCCTTCAGGATATGCCCATAATGTCAACACAAAGCTTTTGCTTGATAAATTCCTTCCCTAAATTTTGAAAACCCTAAAATCTTTATATACCAAATTTCATCCTTTATCCCGAAAGTTGACATCCTTGTCACATATCCAATCAATTAAAGTACAAATTTATTCAATTTCGTGTTTTTTTCTGGTAATTTAACACTCCGTTACATCACTGAACAATTGGTCACTGAACAATGTGGTTATTAGTTACTCTATTATATCACTGAACAATTGGTCAGAGAATACTTAATGTGGTTATTAGTTACTCTATTATATCACTGAACAATTGGTCAGAGAATATTTAGTATGGTTATTAATCGCTCTATCATATCACTGAACAATTGGTCAGAGAATATTTAATGTGGTTATTAGTTACTCTATTATATCACTGAACAATTGGTCAGAGAATATTTAGTATGGTTATTAATTGCTCTATTATATCACTGAACAATTGGTCAGAGAATATTTAGTATGGTTATTAATTGCTCTATTATATCACTGAACAATTGGTCAGATATTATTTATTATGGTTATTAATTACTCTATTATATCACTGAAAAATTGGTCAGAGAATATTTAATATGATTATTAGTTACTCTATCATATTACTGAACAATTCGTCAGAGAATATTTAGTATGGTTATTAATTGCTCTATTATATCAATGAACAATTCGTCAGAGAATATTTAGTATGGTTATTAATTGCTCTATTATATTACTGAACAATTCGTCAGAGAATATTTAATGTGGTTATTAGTTACTCTATCATATTACTGAACAATTCGTCAGAGAATATTTAGTATGGTTATTAATTGCTCTATTATATCACTGAACAATTCGTCAGAGAATATTTAGTATGGTTATTAATTGCTCTATTATATCACTGAACAATTGGTCAGAGAATATTTAATATGGTTATTAGTTACTCTATTATATTACTGAACAATTCGTCAGAGAATATTTAGTATGGTTATTAATTGCTCTATTATATCACTGAACAATTGGTCAGAGAATATTTAATATGGTTATTCGTTAATACAGACGCCTTTTTGTTTGTTGGAATTTATGCACGAAACTACACAATGGGCTATCTGTGCTCTGCTCACCACGGGTATCGAAACCCGGTTTCTAGCGTTGTAACTCGGCAGACATACCGCTGTGCCACTGAGGAGCCATTCAGTTAGTAATACATTCGGTGCACTTGAATCAGTAAATTAATAATGAATACTCTAGTATTTAATGAGGGACACGATAACAGGTAATATTATTCATTACATATATATATACTCCAAATACGTCACTTTAGTAGATAAAAGAGTGTTATCCTGAGTTTGTATATTGCAGTATTTTTAACCTCAGAGACGGGGTTAAAATATGCTTCCTGCAGTCGCTATGACTTAGCCCAAAGCGGCCACTTTGTAAGATGTGTTAACATTTATATCGATAAGAGTTTGACAATATGACTTCAGAACCTTGGTTCCTGCGGTACAAGGAAATTCTTTGATTGTGTGCGTGTGTTTTATCTGTTTGGAACGTTTAATAAAACCCAGTGGATGTTTATAAATATATCGTTACCTGCTCGATTTATATACAGTCGTTCAAACATGAAAATGTATATAGAAGTATGATCTTCTAAAAAAACATATCAAAGACAATCCTCAATAAATGTCTTTTCTGTTTAAACACGGCAAACAAGAAGTTAGTTGACAACCATGAACCGTTGTCGTACGTCATAACTGTTATGTACGACGGTATTATCCAAACGTCCCTTATACAAAAGATTAAGTTGAAATCTAAGCGCACGTGAGTCTGTACACATGTTATTAAACATTCACTATTAATAAAAGATACAGATAGTTATGAGCATTTCAAATAATACGTGAAATATATGTACAGAAACACTAATAAAAATCCCAACACTACCTGTATAAAACCTAATAGACTGATTTTAGGCTAATATTCCTAATTTTAGAAGAACATTGGCTCACAGGTAAACCAAGCCCCTAATAACAAGGATTTGGTAGAAGGGATTTTATGTGAGAATAAATGGACAAGGTAAGAAACAGCAGACAGATTTGACGAATATAAAAAAACAGTGCTCACTGTTTCTTCAACGGCCGCATATTTACTAAAGGTAGAAATAACGAAGAAAAATAAAGAATTTAGACATAAAGTAAACTTAAACCGATATACATCGACACTATCTGGTTAACTCTATCATATTGACATAAAGTAAACTTAAACCAACACTGTCTGGTTTACTCTGCCACATTGACATAAATTGAACTTAAGCACAAACATCGACACTGTCTGGTTTACTCTGCCACATTGACATAAATTGAACTTAAGCACAAACATCGACACTGTCTGATTAATTCTGCCACATTGACATAAATTGAACTTAAGCACAAACATCGACACTGTCTGATTAATTCTGCCACATTGAC
>NW_013667028.1:266280-272443 GCF_000517525.1 Limulus polyphemus
TATACCAAGAAAGTGGTGTAATGTTTCATGGCTTCACTAGGTTATACCAAGAAAGTGGTGTAATGTTTCATGGCTTCACTAGGTTATACCAAGAAAGTGGTGTAATGCTTCATGGCTTCACTAGGTTATACCAAGAAAGTGGTGTAATGTTTCATGGCTTTCGTTTAAAATATGAAACAAATATCTTGAAGTTACATTTAAAATATGTAATGTTTCTTTGTGGCTCTCACAAAGTTCTTTTTAAATGTCAAAACATTCGTTTTAACGTCTAATTTCGGAGATTAACCTCGAGTTACGTTGAGAGCTAAGGGTTAGTGAATTAATTCAACATAAACAGTTATGTGAAGTATTTTCAACTTAGAGAACTCGACAAGTTATGTGAAGTATTTTCAACTTAGAGAACTCGACCAGTTATGTGAAGTATTTTCAACTTAGAGAACTCGACCAGTTATGTGAAGTATTTTCAACTTAGAGAACTCGACCAGTTATGTGAAGTATTTTCAACTTAGAGAACTCGACCAGTTATGTGAAGTATTTTCAACTTACAGAACTCGACCAGGAGCTTTTTCATAGGTGAGATATAGTACGAAAAAGCAAAGAAGAAAGATGTTTGTTTGTTTTGTATGTGCTCACCACGAGTATCGAAACCCGGTTTTTAGAGTTATAAGCCTTTAGAATTACTGCTGAGCCACTGAGGGGGGGGGGGGGAGAATAAAACCTACATTAATCTCCCGTCACTAGCAAGAGCTCAACTTGACTCATAGCAACAGTGAAACACATGAATGTCAAATGCAACCATGGGGACATAAATCTCTCAATTAAAGTCTGGTTTAAACAGAAGTAACACAATTAAGCTTAAAAGGTTATTCTCATAAACCCAACATATCCAGCAGACTTGAATGTATAATTTTCAGGAGATCGTCCTGACATCTAACGATTCACTTACAAACAACAAACTATAGGTCATGTCACTTCTAATCTTCGGCCCGGCATGGCCAGGTGGTTAGGGCGCTCGACTCACAATCTGCGGATCGTGGGTTCGAATCCCAGTCCCACCAAACATGCTTGCCCTTTCAGACGTGGGGGCGTTATAATGTGACGGTCAATCCCACTATTCGTTGGTAAAAGAGTAGGCCAAAAGTTGGCGGTGGGTGGTGATGACTAGCTGCCTTCCCTCTAGTCTTACACTGCTAAATTAGGGACGGCTAGCGCAGATAGCCCTCGTGTAGCTTTGCGCGAAATAAAAAAAAAGAACAAGGAACAAACTTCTAATCTTCAATACGTCACTGACACACTCATAAATATTTTTCTGAGAAATTCTCTGAATTATATTATTATTATTATGTAACGAAAGAATTTGATGTAATTAATTATTTTTATTAAATTTTTATTCCAAATGTAAAACCCTACATTTCAGGACTTTTAAAGTTCCCATTCATTTTTTCAAATATCACATTTATTCATGGAGATAAGCACTATGTCATAAACTATGTCCATAATTTTACAGTAATTATTGGTATTTCTAGTTTGTTATTAATGTTCCGCTCTACTAAAAAATAAAACTCTGTCCCTGACTTTACTTAGCAAAATTATGAAGAATTTGGCCCAAGTAAGAAATAAAGTGTTTCCCATGTAAAGTTTGGTATTACAAACTTATGTTGAATAACAACAGTAAATGGGAAAAAAAAAAGAATTGAAGTACTCATCCAAGGCTAAACGGCTCAGTTTTCCCACACTTCCAGCTACTGACTACAGGGAGGGTAGACAATCAGTTAGCATCCTCTACCACAAGGCTTTTTTAACAAATAACGAGGCTGACTGTAATTTTTATAATGCGCCCACAGCTGAAAGTGGCGTGTGTTCGGTGGCAATTATGACTCAAATCTTGGACCCATTGATTCTAACCCATCACGCTAGCCACGCCCAGTCCAAAAGTTTAAAACATGTATACTATTTTTGTTTTTAAGCACACGTCACTTTACAGCACAAACCCCCTGTGATACCGAATAGTAAAGAGTTTGAAAGTAGGGATAGTTGACACTAACACCTCATAACATGTCACTTTACAGCACACGCCCCCGTGATACCGAATAGTAGACTTGAAATTAGGTAAGTTCACAATAAGTACTTAGAATTTCATCAATTATTTTACGTACTTAAATTATAAAAACAGATTTTGTAGCTTTTTAGAAGTGGATTTTGTATGTTTTTAGTCACTTCTTTCTGCACGTTAGTCTACGTTATCAAACATGGGATATAGTCGTAAAACAAACAGTGGCTGTAACTTGACAGATAAGTTTCACAATATAACAATTCTTCCATTACAGCCTGCTCTGTACTTAAGACACTTTAAATGTACCCTCTCAAGTCTAATAAAACTCACAGTTGATGAGCAAATCGTTTAACGTTATCGCTCTAAACCATCCTGTCTACTGACTTGATTAACAGCTGTACTCAGGCCTAAACATAAGTGTCCATTTAATGGCATCTTCTATGTGTAGGAGCACTGATAACGAAACGTCAGCCCTCTATATTTACCCGAACACTTTGCACCATAAGATAGGATTTTCTTTCAGAACTGATAACAGTCAACATAAAACAAAAAGCGTCATTATCAGTGTTGTGTAATTTCAGCTTTAGCTTGCTAAACCGCAGGTAATTGATTGTTCATTAATGAATCTTTCAAGAATTAAACGTTTATCATAGACCTCAAAGGTACTGTTTACATATTTCACAAATCGGCCGATCGTTACATAGTGTTTAGCGTGTGGGGATATGTACCTGGAATTCATGGTTCGCGACCCGTTGTCACTAGAAATACATCCATAGTTTATTTCAGTTAGTGCGTTATAAGAGTGACTGTCAAATCTCATTATTAGATTATCCTTCTAGTTTATCTCTTCAAAATTATGAACAGCTAGCGCAAGTAGCTTTTATGTAGCTTTATTTTCGAAACAAACAAATAATTGTTCATCATTCTTATATTATAGTGATTGATTGAATACATCGTAACACTTTGGACACTTTCAGCATGCACTTCATGTTTAGCCAGAAGAATCAGTTAAAATGGAGAAGACTTTATAGAATGATGTACAAACTGACTTATGGCTGGTAGTTCAACTATTGTGTTATGTTAAGTTATCATGCAGAAAACTTCATAAAATGAAGTACAAACTGACTTATGGCTGGTGAATCAATTCATTCTATAAAGTCTTCTCCATGATAACTTAACACAAAACAATAGGTACAAACTGGCTGATCAACTATATTAATTAAATTATTTCGTTTGTTAAGTTGAAATAAAGGATAAAACAAGCACATGTAATCGAACCTTTTTTAAATAAGAAGGTAAACAAATGAAACTGTATCGCCCCCAACCAAACAGAGAACCACATTTAGAGAGTTATATTAAAGCAGTAGAAAAATAACATAATACAGACCTTAAAATGTTCCAACCAATGTCATAATAATATTAACCAAAATGAAAGAAGTGCTTTAAACAATCTTAAATCGAACAACAATATCATAATAAAGCCAACAGACAAGGGTGGAGCTATTGTTGTTCTTAACAAAGATGATTATATCACGGAACAATATTAAATCGAACAACAATATCATAACAAAGCCAGCAGACAAGGATGGAGCTATTGTTGTTCTTAACAATGATGGCTATATCACGGAAGCTAACCGGCAGCTAGAAGACACTAATTTCTAATAAAAACTCTCACATGATCCTACAACTCACTTTATTAAGACCATAACTTATAAACTTAAAGAACTCCTCCAAAACAATAAAATTAACAAAGAAACCTTTCAGTATTTGATACTCAGACAAGCTTTTCGTGGTAGATTTTATCTCTTACCCAAAATACACAAACCAAACAATCCTGACCGCCCCATAATTTATAATATAAACATGGCTACTGAAAAGCTGTCCGCTTTTGTTGACCAACACATAAAATGTATTCCATGTACCCTCCCCTCTTACATAAAGGATACTACTCACTTTCTTAACATCATAGAAGATATTATTACTAATGGACAGTTACCACTCAACAGTCTTCTTTGTACGATGGATGTTTCTTCCCTTTACACCAATATTCCACATGATGAAGGACTAACATCATAGAAGATATTAATACTAACTGACAGTTATCACCCAACAGTCTTCTTTGCACGATGGATGTTTCTTCCCTTTACACCAATATTCCACATGATGAAGGACTAACATCATAGAAGATATTAATACTAACTGACAGTTATCACCCAACAGTCTTCTTTGCACGATGGATGTTTCTTCCCGTTACACCAATATTCCACATGATGAAGGACTACAAACTCTAAAGTCCGCACCAAATCTTTCTAACCAATCAGAATCTCAAACAGTAACTGATCTTGCCAACCTGGTTTTAACTCTGAACAACTTCGAATTAAATAACGAACATTACATTCAGGTTAACGGTACTGCAATGGGTGCCAAAATGGCTCCCAAGTATGCCAACATTTTTATGGGTCATATTGAAACCCAGCTTTTACAATTAAGCACTGTAAAACCTCATACATAGAAATGTTACACAGATAACATATTTTTCATTTGGACAGCCGGTCTTAAATCACTTAAAGAATTTATCTCACATGCAAACTCCTTTCACAAAACAATCAAGTTTACCTGTGATTACTCGCCTAGCCAGATTAACTTTATTGACGTCACTGTTTTTCTAAATAACGGAATTTCGCACACTGACTTATACAAAAAAAAAAACCTACAGACAGACCACATTACCTTCACTATAAAAGCTGTCACCCCTCTCACACTAAACGAAACATTACCTACAGTCAAGCTCTTAGAATAAAGAAAATATGCTCAGATGAAACAGACTACAGAAAACACACCAAGAATCTAAAACAAACCATGTTACAAAGGGGATATAAAGATACCGAAGTCGACAGGCAAATTGAAAAGGCTAAAAACATCCTAAATCAGAGCAATACTAAACTTTCAAATAGAATTCCTCTTATTATTAACTATGAGTTTAAACTCAGAAACATTTCGCGAATTTTGAAAAAACATTTTCATCTCCTGCAACTGAATGATCGCCTTTAAAAGATATTTCTTGAAGTTCTTGTTGTCTCCTTCCGAAAAAGCAGAACTCTAAAAGATATCCTTGTTCACACAAAAGTGAATTACATCCCACGTTAAAATGTTTGTCGCCCATGTAATAAAGCCCGTTGTCAAACCTACAAGTTCATAAAAACCATTGACTCATTTTCTGACAAGCACAGTCAAAGAAACTTTAAAATAACCAAAGAACTCACTTGTGAAACAAAAAACACCATTTACCTTATACAGTGTAAAAAATGCAGTTACCAATATGTAGGGCATACACAAACAACTCTTAGAGAACGTTTCAACAACCATAAATTTTCTTTTAACACCGAAAAAGATATCCCTGTTGCTCAACACTTTAACCAAACCGGCTGTTTAACTCAAAACACACGATTAGCAGGTCACAAATCACACAGAAAAATAAGACAAGACGGTTCACCATCTCTGTACAAAATTGGATCATAAGAATCCACAAGCAACTCTTAGAGAACGTTTCAACAACCATAAATCTTCTATTAACACCGAAAAAGATCTCCCTGTTGCTCAACACTTTAACCAACCTGGTCATTCCATTACTCTCATCAGCATTGAAACAGGATTCAAAACGAAAGCACAAAGAAGCTAATTGGCTTGCTAATCTAAACACTGTTCAACCTTTCGGAATTAAGCTAGATCCTGGAATCAATGATCTCCGTTCATTGGCTTTATCTCTCTAAGAAAAATAATTTTTATTCTTTGCTTATTTTTTCATGTAATGTGAACGCTGAATTTCCTAAAACTTACTATTTATTTAAGATAATTTTCCATATCTGTTTTCATAAAGTGATTAGCATAACATATCGTTTTCAATCAGTCTCCAGATGTCACCTTATTTTAGTTAAATATAGTTTTAAATGTGCACATATTTATCCATTTCTAAAGTAAAATATCCCTAACACCATTTCACACATACTCTCGCCATCGGCTACACTGTACCGGAAATGAGATGTTTACAACAGTACATAGAGAAATAAACTAAACATTTCCTGGAAAACCGGATGACCTTCATGACGTCAC
>NW_013667028.1:273389-287294 GCF_000517525.1 Limulus polyphemus
AACGCCCAGAGTTGAATTGGTTTACATGACCGAATTCCACTCAAGACAGCAACACCCAGAGTTGAATTGGTTTACATGACCGAATTCCACTCAAGACAGCAACATCCAGAGTTGAATTGGTTTCCATGACCAAATTCCACTCAAGACAACAACACCCAGAGTTGAATTGGTTTCCATGACCGAATTCCACTCAAGACAGCAACACCCAGAGTTGAATTGGTTTCCATGACCGAATTCCACTGAAGAAAGCAACATCCAGAGTTGAATTGGTTTCCATGACCGAATTCCACTCAAGACAGCAACACCCAGAGTTGAATTGGTTTACATGACCGAATTCCACTGAAGAAAGCAACACCGAAAGTTGAATTAACGGAAGATCTCGACCAGATTTAATATGTTCCGGATTAGAATTTTAGAAATTTTTTTTATATCAAAATGAAGATATCAAATATCCGCTACAGGAGGTTGGGGTATCAGCATACCACGTGTTTTCATGGCGTGATGTAAAGAAAACCTGATTGTATTTAGCTGGAAGTCTGAAATGGAGTAATATAAACGGATGACATTAAACTTGCGGTAATAAGCACGTTTCGAGTAACGTAAGCTTGTAAATGTAATCTCTAAGTGTTCTTAATTATGTAAAATGGTTGCGTTACTACAACATGTATATCAAATACTACTAAATTTATCCACTAACGAATCGAAAAGAACCTAAACCCCATAATGTACACAACATTGAGTATTTATTTTACTAGAATCTATTTTTATTGATAAAATATAGATAACTATAATCGTAAGTTTCAAATACAGTTAATATTTTGATTTTTCGGATTTTTCCTAAGTACTTGAATCTTCTTTTTTTTCAGATCCTTAATCGGAGTCCAACACTCTTAATTATAGATAATCATAATTATTTAATGTGATTGATAAAAGAAGATAACTTTTGTGTATGAAAAATATTATTTTCAAAAATTCTTGTAGGCTCTTTTCTTCTTCGCTCCTTTCAGCTGATTTTGACAGGAGTTTAACAGTTCCCCTAAGAGCTTAAATCGTAAAGCAATGTATGTTTCCTCTATAGGAGTACAATATCGTGTTATTAAAGTCTTACAACGTCTGGTTTAAAATTGTCAGATGTTAAACATAATCCAGGAAAAACTTTAATAAGTTGAAAGTTTCGTAATATACGATAATCGGGTATTCTCTTAATGTATATATATTTCACGCATAACTATGGTGTGGCTTAATATGTACGTCAATAACACGTCTCTCCTTCTTTAACTTTAAAACAGTAAATTGTTTTTAAGAAACTTTTGAAAGACTCTGTCGCGTACTGGCCTAGATGGGAACTTTGTTTAAAAACTATTTTGTATTCTTAAGCCTAGACTTTAACGTGTTTTTTTTGTTGTTCTTGTTTGTATTTTTTTGTTTTTTTGTTGTTGTTTGTTTGTTTCGCTCGACTTTGATTTACTTTGTCAGAAGCTTATGCTGTAACAGATTGTCGTTTAAGGAATTTGGAGATATAATTTAATGGGAATTAGATTTTTCAACATCAACGCTCCCATATTCGTACGTGGATTAAATTTCCAGAAATTCAAGTCAGCCGTCCCTAAATTTGAATTATACTAGCCAAGGGGAACACATCCAGCCAGCAGCCGCCTCCACGAGGGATTTATCCAGTAATGGAGTTTACTGTTAGTTTTATAATGTGCATACGAATGAAAATGTAGAACGTGTTCAGCGCAACTGCGTCTCGAACCCCAACCACTTCATAAGGCAGTCGGTTTTCTCTGGTTGCTCTTCCATAACTGTCGCGTACAACAATGTTTAAAATCATTTGGTTTTAGTTTTTCAACAAAGACTAGACTGGGTACAAATTACAAAGACTTTTATATATATATATATATATATCAATTTCGTTTTGTGATCTGTACCTGTGACCTAATGTCACCTGTGCCAAAATAAATTTTTCTACCAGTCTCTGTCCACCTTTATCAAAAAGAGAAAGCTTATTCACGTTTATAATCAGTTGGTAACACATGAATTCTGATAAGTAAGATGATAGAATGGCAGTTTAGCAGGAGTTACAATGTTCGTGAATTTCACTTTATGCATAGACTGACAGTGTATCAGGAGTTACACTTTTCATGAGTTTAATTTCATGACTAGACTGACAGTGTACCAGGAGTTACACTTTTCATGAGTTTAATTTCATGACTAGACTGACAATGCATCAGGAGCTACGATTTTCGTGAATTTCGTTTAACGCATTATTAGATCCAGAGAGTGTTTTTCTTTGTAACGTAAGAGCAAACTGCATTTAAGAAAATATAAATTGTGAATGTAATTATTTGAAC
Organism: Limulus polyphemus; assembly: GCF_000517525.1. Taxonomy (NCBI): domain Eukaryota; kingdom Metazoa; phylum Arthropoda; class Merostomata; order Xiphosura; family Limulidae; genus Limulus; species Limulus polyphemus. Next base: position 275,744 of record NW_013667028.1, read on the forward strand.
AAAACATATGGGAGTTACAGTTTTTCGCCAGTTACTTTCGGCATTAATTTGATAATAAGATGATAAAAGTGGTGGTCTGAGCTTTCTAAAAACGCCTTTAGATGTTGGCGGAGGAATTTAAATTTCTCTGCTGTGCTTCAAATACTTTGAATATATACAAAAATGTACAAAGATTGTCTTGTCTGAAGTCAATATTTGAATCATATACTTTCTTTTAATTCAGTATAAGGAGCCGCAAGTACTGAACTGGTGGAATGAAAATAAAAGTTGGGAACTAATAATTATAATGCTTTTCTTCTTCTTTCTTTTTTTTTTAAATCAGAACTAGCTTGAGAGTTGAAAGAGTAAAATTTGTATTATAGACTAAAGTATCTAATATATAATTATGTGCATCGCTTAGTTCCATTGAAATTTAAACCATAATCCATGGTTTTAAACTTATATTTAAAGAAGGTTTAAACTGACGTATTTTCGCGACATCTTCTTTAATTATTGGAATTATTAAATTAACAAGTTAAGTTTTAATTATATAAAACTCAGGTTGAAATCGTGTGTAAATAATTAATTATAAAGAAAGAATTTTCTTTGAAACAAAAAATTATATCATTAGTGAAAAGGATGAACGTTTTACAACCTTTGGAATTATATAGAACCTGCCACCTGGTGACTTACTTTTCTTTTTACCAGCGGTTAGCGTTCTTGACTGTATATCCGTGGTTCGAGCTCCTCGTTATTGCCAAAAATTCAAATCGCGCTCCGCACGCTGAGGCTTTTGGTGCGTTATAACAGTAACTGTCAATTTAACTATTTGATTAGAATAACCCAGGAGTTGGCGGTGGGTGGTATTGACTAGCTGCCTCCCATCCAGTCTATCAATTCCATGAGAAGGACGGCTAGCGCAGATAGTCTTCGAATAGCTTTGCACGAAATTCAACAAACAAAAAACTTAACTCATTTATGGGCCTTATTAGTTTAGGAGGAAGGAGCGTGTCTAATGTTTAACATCTTGAGCTACAAATCAAAAGATTCAAGATTCGAGCTACGATATGCTGTTGAATATGATATACACTTTTAGATTAAGAGTTGCCACGCAGATTGCCGGTGCTAGTAAATGATATCCATTGGCCTGGTCAGCAGTTCTAACTTAAGGTTGGCTTTGCCTGAACTTCGGGGTCTTTGAACTGGATGCTGTACTCAAATGTAGCATAAGGGGCTTTTCAGGTTGAAAATACCAAACTATTAAAAAAAAAAGATTATGGATAGATACGACACTTCATACCAAGATATAAAGTGTGAAAAACTATTGAATATCTAAAATAATGATCAAATACAGAGAATTTAGTCAACAGAGAAAGTCTGTATTGCACAAAATTAGAACTATGAAACAGAATTTTCGCTTACTCCAACTTAATCATGTGGTGCCATCTACTGACATGTATAAAAACAATTCATTTGTATGTGAAACGTAATGATGCATAGTATGAAAAAAAAGCAATCGATATCCACCTGAGCTAGGAAAAATGCTTAAAAAACTATAAAAAATTAAACAATATTTTATTAAAAATAATGGTACAGTGTTATGTAAGTGTCTTTTACAATTATTTTGTTTCTGTATATTTGAGAAGTTTTCCGTAATCACCACTGTATGTGTGTTTTTTCTTTAGCAAAGCTACACCAGGCTATCTGCTGTGCCTACCGAGGAGAATCGAACCCCTGATTTTAGCGTTGTAATTCCGTAAACTTACTGTTGTCTCACCGGGAGATAATCACCACTGTTCGTCCAATTATAAACATATGAACAATAAACTTGATTAGTTAAACATGGTATAAAAAGCGCATACGTGTGTTTCTTTTTCCTTCTGGAAATTTCATCGTTCAGACTGTTTAAGATTTTATATCGAATAACACTTTCAAAATGCTATTACAAGTTGTTGCAAAACACTAAGTACACAATAATCAACATCAAGGATAAAAATTACCGATGCACTGGGTCGAATTCTATTCTGGTTTGGTTTGTGTTTTAATTTTGCGCAAAGCTACTCGATGGCTAACCGTCCCTAATTTAGCAGTGAAAGACTAGAGGGAAGGCAGCTAGTCATCACCACCCACCGCCAACTCTTGGGCTACTCTTTTACCCACGAATAGTGGGATTGACCGTCACGGGATGGAGAATAATGGATATCATTTTCGGATTCAGCGTACAGGAATTGCTGTGGAACATGTAAAAATTTCAAGACAATAAAGACAGGCCTGTGTTATTCGTCATATCTCTTACAAACATATATTGCTTGAAGTTAGAAAAATTAAAACATGTTCAGTTCAATATCTAGTTTCAGGGTTAGGTTAATATTGTGGCGTTTGGTCTTAAGATTGTATCTTATTTATGGCGATGTAGGAAATGCTACTGATTCTTTACAAACACAAACATATATGATATACAGTATTGATTTGTTTGTTGTTGTTGTTGGGCACATATCGAAACCCAATTTTTAGCATTATAAGCTCTCAAACTTATCGATGGGTTACCGGGGGGGGGGGGCAAAATTACGGAAACGGTGACAACAAAGAATATAAAAGACAAATACTAAGGTGATTATCAAATAGTGCCACACCAATATGAAACTTATAAAGGTCGGTGATACTATGGCCAGTAATAAAACCAAAGTTTTAGCTTGTCAAGAATACTGCACGTGAAAAATTGTGACAAAACCCAAAAGAGAGTATATGACGCTAGAAGTGTTAATAATCTGGGTAAAAAAACACCACAAAAGTGACGTTAAATATCTAGAGTGTGTTCCTTACAAATCTTGCCAACGACCTTTCTGTAGATATAGCTGTGAATGTTACCTCAAGAACAGTACAATACACATTAGCACAATGTTATCTCAATAGAAATGTAGCAGTTCGAAAGCTTCTCCTGAGAAAAAGTTAAATAAACGAAACATATTGAAAAGGGCATCGGGACACAAACAGTGGAACGAACAAATATAATAACGTGTACTTTTTTACAGATGAATTCACGTTCGAATTTTTTGGCAACAGTCAACGTCAGTTTTTTTCTAGGGCATAGAGCACAGTGGTATCATATTCAATGTAAAACACCGAAAGTGAAATATGGTGTGGTGTCAGTATAAATTTGGGTCTGCATCTTCCAATTTTATTGAAGATCTACACAAAACTGATGACACCTCAACTACTAACAAGTACAGGCAAATTCTGATTCAGTGTGGTATACCTGTTTTCTGCTCTTTTATACACACTGAGTATTTTGATCTTGATATAGAAAGGCATTCAAGGGAACTACCAAGTTACTCTCGCCCTCGCTGCTCACGAAACTAGGTCAATCAATAAAGGTGTCACGTGTACTTTATCATGGGAAAGTTTGCTATAACGTCAAATACACTGAATAGCGATCGGTAATAATCTTTTTCATTGAAAAGTCGGGTGATGCCACAAGGATATAACGGCCCTTAATTTGATATGGGAGTGACCGTAAGTCAAGTAGGTGGAGCTTGCAATCTGAGAAGAATAAAATTGCTGCTACCGATATATAATGCTATGTTTTCTCAGTATCGAACAAATTTTTGACAGCTTCAGTTACTTAACTTTTAATAGAATGCGAATTGTTTTAAGACGACATTCACTAACTAGGAAAAGTATTTTCGAGAGCTAAAATAATACAGAACTTTAACTCTTAACTTTTGAGAACTTATTTACACATCTCTCTCCAGGAAAATGGCCACATTTATCCCCGTTTTTAAGAGTGATTGTTGTTTGAATGAATGAAGGTTCTTTTTGCTGTGTCCAGTCTCTTTCTTTGTATCAAAGTTAGAGAAAAACGTTCTGGTGAGCCGTAAGTTATCTTACCCAATAACTTTAAGGGAAATCAGTGAAACTGAGACTATTACATTATCATACCATTCCCTTAGGCAACATAACTCATCTGGTGAGGAATCGACTTCCAGTAAGACAATAACCCCAAATATACAAGAAATGGAGTGAAACAATATATTGACGAGAAAGAAAAGGGCCGACGTAACAACGAAAGTCATGGAATGGCCTGCACAAAATCTAGATATGAACGTTCTTGCGTCTTTTTGGGCTTAAGTAAAAACTGAGAATGTTAAAAGGCAAAACCAAACAAGTTGACCGAATTGCAGTAAATAATGATGGATACTTAGAACAATGTTCCACAATGGAACACTGATGGCCTGGAAGGTAACAAAAAACAAGGTATAATATTCTGTATAAAGTAACAAAAACAAAGTATATTGTTCTTTATAAAGCAACAAAAACATGGTGTAATCTTCTGTATAAAGCAACAAAAAATATGGTGTAATATTCTGTATAAAGTAACAAAAACATGGTATATTGTTCTGTATAAAGTAACAAAAACATGGTGTAAAGTTCTGTATAAAGCAACAAAAAACGAGGTATAATGTTCTGTATAAAACAACAAAAAACAACCTATAGTGTTCTGTATAAAGCAACAAAAACAAGGCATAATGTTCTGTATAAAACAACAAAAAACAACCTAGAGTGTTCTGTATAAAGCAACAAAAACAAGGCATAATGTTCTGTATAAAACAACAAAAAATAACCTATAGTGTTCTGTATAAAGCAACAAAAACAAGGCATAATGTTTTGTATAAAACAACAAAAAACAACCTATAATGTTCTGTATAAAGCAAGGAGCTCAAGTACAAGATAATAGTGATAGTACAATTTATTCGTTTTTCACTGATACTGTCTTGTACATTAATGAATTCACCATATAGTTGTTGTTACTCGTTAGTTATAGCTATTCCCCGTGGTAGACACAGCAGATAGCTCAATGAGGTTTTGCTCTGAAACAAACAAAAATAGTTTCCCTCTAGTTTTCAGAATAAGAACTTTCGCATGAAAAAAAAAATTGTATTTTAATTATTGTTTGGGTGTGTCCCATGTTTAATTGCTTATTTGTTTGTAATTAAGCACAAAGCTACACAATGGGCTATCTGTGCTCTGCCCACCACGAGTATCGAAACCCGCTTTCCAGCATTGTAAGTCCACAGACATATCGTTGTGCCACTGGGGGAGGGGGGGCATGTTTAAACATGCAGCTTATACCAATGTTACAGAAAGGGGGAATATATCTATAAATCTCCAGTCAATTTTGTCCGTGTTTGTTTCTTTGTTATGGATTTCTCGCAAAGCTACACGAGGGCTATCTGCGCTAGCCGTCCCTAATTTCGCAGTGTAAGACTAGAGGGAAGGCAGCTAGTCATCACCACCCACCGCCAACTCTTGGGCTACTCTTTTACCAACGAATAGTGGAATTGATCGTCACATTATAACGCCCCCACGGCTGAAAGGGCGAACATATTTGGTGTGAGGAGGATTCTAACCCGCGACCCACAGACTGCGAGTCGAGTGCCCTAACCACCCTGCCACGCCGGGCCATTTTGCCCGTGACAACTAAGATAAAACTATTTATAATAAATATTTTCGGCCATTTATATTTTTATAAATGAAATGCTCAGGGTAATTGCAAATAAAGCTCTTGTAATATGAATAAAGTTTTGGATTATAATTCACAATAAATATATATTTTGTATTTTTGTTTTAGAGCAAAACTCTCTGTTGTGTCCACCGCGGAGAATCAAACCCCGGATTTTGGCATTGTAAATCCTTCAACTTATTCGTTTTTGAGAGCTTTCGGCTCTCGTACTGGAGCCTTCGCCAGGTCTTCTTGTGAACATTTCAAAGAAATGAAAGTTAATATTGTTGCCATAGTTATAAAACAAACAATATATTGTATGTCTATATAATATATGTATATACAGTATCTGTATACAAAGTGAGAAATATTTATCTTAGTTATGTTTGTCATAAGACATTGTGTTAGGTCTATTATATTTTTACAACTACATTACTAATTTAGTCCCTTGTGGATTTTCAAGAATTAGAAGAGTGTATAATAATAGTATTTCAACCACTCTATCTTCGTCATAGCCATTGCCAACGATGCGTTGTGCTCAATCCAGAACTCTTCAGGTCGGCTGCGATACACTATTTAAAGTATAATAGGCCTAACACAATGTCTTATGACAAATATAATTAACCATATAATACTTTGCCAGTTTCTGCTTTATTTTTAGGTGTCTATTATCGTAGTATTACATTTTCGTAGTTTTTTACTAAATATGCTACATGAATTTATAAACAAAAATTGTTCTTATCTGGATTCTCGAAGTTGTGCAAAACCAGAACTTTTTAATATAAACGTTTTCTTTTTTTTAACATTTACAAATTCTCTGCTCAAAAGTGAACTTTTCTCAGTGTTTAAATCACAACAGCTTAATATCGTTTGTTTATTTAAGGCCCACTACTTGTTCATTGCCTGGACTGAATAAACAGTTTAATGGCTATTAATTGTGTTTTGCGATAAAAAAGCGAAAATAATAATAATAAAAGTTTGAAATGTATTAAAATAATGCTCAATAGATGGCAGTAGTAAAAAACAACTATTATCCCAGGCTCTATGATAGTTATGTAGAAGTTTTTGTGATAAGCATTCATATAAGATTATAGCCTTTGTTTTTATTAATTTAACTGTAGTATTTAAAATAATAATAATATATATATGCTAATAAGCTCATAGAACAAGCATGGCATTTGCCGGAATGACAACTTTTTTTTTCGAGTCATCCTGGTAGTGCGTGGTATTGATTAAAAATTATTTTTGAAACAAATTACGAGTACAAGTCTGAGAAACATATTGTTCATGTGAAGCATAGTGAAAATGTTAAGGTGTTAAAGCCATTAATCAGTTAGATTAGATTAGTGTATTTAAAACCTTTGATCAGTTAGATTAGATTAGTGTATTAAGATACCTCTAGAGGGCGATTCTAGCTTTAGAAAATCTCTTTACAAGGCTGAGTTTACACAGGAAGAAGGCGGTAGTTTAAATGTGTCCATACGGGAAAGTGGTAGTGGGTAAAGAGGTAGGCTGAATTGTGAGGACCATATTGGTGAATATTAAATACTTATTTTGTAAAGGCAACTTAAGAATAGAAGAGTAAAACGGATCAGAAGTTACAATAGTAACCAGACTCTAGTCGAACTTAATTAAATACTCAGAGGAGTGTTACTATAACTCAGTACTACTAACGTTAGTACTGTTACGCTCCTCCTACTACTAGTTAGTTACTACCAATACCATTTCTAATCATAATGAGTTTTATGAGGTAGTTTGAACTTAAATTTCATATAGTGAAATTATTTCACTGCGCATTGAAGAAGAACGATAAAAGTGCTTTAGTTCTAGCGAAAGTACGTTTTTTCACAATAATCACCAATTTAAAAAAACAAAATTTAAGTTGTGTGTGTGAAAGAAGGGCCCCGAAACTGGATTTAGCGGGGTGGAGGTACATTGGCCCTGACGCCACTTCGTGTATGATGAGCCAGCGGTAAGTTCTGCTAGAATTTAGAAATTAAGTAGGCTAGGCTTAGTATTACCACTAACTAATTATCTCTCGTACTGTACTACGTATATTAATTATTACCATCAATTATAATATAGTCATACTTTTTTAATACTTTATTTTCAACCTTTAGTCAAAGTTCACGTTATTGAACTTTTGAAGGTAGTTTAATGAAAAAATAAGCAAAAAGTAGTTACTAAGATAGGACTCTAAACAGAACGTGTTTTTTTGTTGTTTTTTTTTTTCGCGTCTTCAGAGATTGTTTTGGGATTGTTAACTTGTAGAAGTATTAGAGCTGTGGTCTCTAACTAGGCTAACTTCTAGTTCTAAGTTAGCAACAGAAAAAGCTTAATATGTAAATAATGGTTAGGGTTTAACCTTTACATTGTTATAGAAATAAATCCTAAATTTCAATTTTATTTTATGCTCACTTAATATTTTTAATTACTTTTATTTTTGGAAAGTCAATTTAAATTTAAGTTCATTTTCACATATTATTAGATTAAAGGTCAGTGAATAGAAGTAAATGTATAATCTCAAGCATCCTACCTCTATAGGGTTAAATTACCTTATATTGATTTAATATTTGTTATTGTAAAATGTGAAGTAAATATCCCATGGACGTAAACATACCATACTAAATTACTATGCTACCAATCATAAATTTACCTATAAACAAATATTTTTAATGTATTATAACATTCCCATAAATAGCTTTTTAATTGCAACATTTTCAAAAAATTTATTTCAAATTATTTTACATGTTATGAGGTCTAAATTTTAATGTGTGTTCATGCTTTATACAGTATTAATATCTCACCAATCTTGTATTCTAGAATGAATTTACTTTTAAACCTCAATGACTGGATGAACAATAGTATTCCTATTAATTACTTTTTTTTTTCTTGTTTCAGAGAGATATTCATGACTGGAATAAAGGTATGTTTAATGCTGCATTGTAGTTTTGTTTTTTCCAAAATTAGTATTCAGTCATTGCTTCTAATGCTTAACTTTACAGCAATGAAATAGTACACTGGCCTACTGTTTTGGAATAACAGACTGTTGTTTTAAAGGCATTTAGACTTTTTTATATCTCGAATTCAGCATATTTTTATAATTTCAAATGTTTTAACCTTGTACATGTGATTGTTTAAGCTCTGCATTTTATTTCATAAAACACTTTCAATCAAGTACTGAGTAAATTTAAACAAATGCTCTGTTCCAGAGTTTTCTGTTTTTAATGAAGTTCGGAATGATAATTTGTTTTCTTCTTAGCATGTCTTTACATGTGTGTAAAATTGTAAATAAAGATCTTAAAGTACTTTATAAAATATGAACATGTATGGATAAAAAAATTACTTTTAATTGTTCATGTAAAAATATATATATATATATTATGATTATTTAGGGACTAGCTGATTTGGCTGTGAAAACATTTCAAAGAACAATATCATAGAAAGAAATGGGAGTTTTTTTTTATATCAAGATAGAATGATATCTTGGGTGATTTTCATTGATGCTGTGTTAGAACTTGTTAGGGTTGACTTTAAGATACTGAGTAATATTTCAGTTTACATATGATTTAAGAATTTAATTCTCTTCTTTACCAGTAAAATTGTAGTTCTGTTACTCTTGATTTTAAAATGTTCTTAATATATGACTGGAAAATGTGTTGGAGTATGCTTCATCCAGGGAAGGTTTTATGAAGGTCATGAAAATTGTGGTCACTGTGAATTAAATAGTAACTTTTCTAAATAGTTAATGTGTTTAAACAAGCTGGAGTATATCCTAATTAAAGGAAGGTGTGGTCACTATGTATTAAATAGTTAACGTGTTTAAACGAGCTGGAGTATATCCTAATTAAAGGAAGGCATGGTCACTATGTATTAAATAGTTAATGTGTTTAAACGAGCTGTAGTATATCCTAATTAAAGGAAGGCATGGTCATTACATATTAAATAGGTAATGTGTTTAAACGAGCTGGAGTATATCCTAATTAAAGGAAGGTGTGGTCACTATGTATTAAACAGTTAATGTGTTTAAACGAGCTGGAGTATATCCTAATTAAAGGAAGGTGTGGTCACTACATATTAAATAGTTAATGTGTTTAAACAAGCTGGAGTATATCCTAATTAACGGTTTTGGAGTTTTATTGATTGATTTCTGGACCATTGATATTCATAATTTGTATACACAATTGTAAAAGCTACACCTGTTCCTCCCACAAGTGACAAAATAAGAGTATAGAATAGCTTATGGCTTATTACTTTAGTATTTCTTGTTTTGATCTGAAAAGGAAAGAAAGTGAATAATATATTTAGAACTTTAAAACTGGAAGTATTGAGGGAAAAAAAATCCTTTGTAAGAAATTATACCCCTGAGAATATTGTTGAATATAAACCAGAAAAACCAACATCTACACTGATTGATGAAAAATTAATTAGTGCTATAATTACAAATAATACAGACTGACAGGGTAATAACATCTTGTTTTTTAATGTTGAGAATAGTCTATGTATAATTCTACAAGGTGATAACATTTTATTGGACTGTGAATTGTTATGTATATGAATGTCCATGAATAACTGTTAAATAGTTCAAAACTGATCAAAATGTGCTACTTACATGTATCAGAACTAAGAAGATAACTTAGGAATGTTTTATTCTTGTTGCAATATTTATCTTAAACGTTCTAATTTCTAGATATAATACACTGATAATTAAAAATAACACCCTGGTTGTGCCCTTCTTTAGTTGAAAGTATATAGTTTTATTGCCTTAAATACAAACACAGTTTTCACTGAATTATGGCTCCTAACTTCAGAAGTAAAGGTATCTTTATACTAGATTTTAGTGGAGGTGCCTAATTAAATAATTTCGTGCTTTTATCATTTACAACCTGTGGTTTATTGCATGACCAACAGATATGACAAGTAACCGAAGTTAAAGATGGTAAGTACTATTGAAATCGTGTTAGTGTTCCTAAAACTGACTGAAATGTTTCATACCTATGGTAGTATATATTATTGTTCTTGAAGTGTAAAGTTTTATGGCGCCCGCTTGGATTTTTTATACCAAGAATTTATTGTTATTTTCGCAAACAGTGCACGAAAATTTGACCTGAAAAATATGTGACTAATGGTCTCGCACTATTCGTCAGTGAAACAAGAATTGTGAAAGGTTTTATAGCTGTTTCTTACCTGAGTATGTATAAATCAAAAAGTTGGAAACGTGGTATTAATCACCCTTCATTAAATTTGTGGAGCAAATTTGATAAATTAAAAGTATTAAATACAAGCGTGAACTATCATTTGAATATAATGTATTGTAGAAATCTTCAACTCCCGGAAATCGTCAAATTTTAGTTGGATTACTGATACCTGCTTTAGAATAGGAACACGACGGAAATCGTCAAATTTTAGTTAGATTACTGATACCTGCTTTAGAATAGGAACACGGCGGAAATCATTAAATTTAATTGGATTACTGATACCTGCTTTAGAATAGGAACACGACGGAAATGTCAAATTTTAGTTGGATTACTGATACCTGCCTTTGAATAGGAACACGAAAATGATTATTTCATGAAATGTTGTGTAAAATGATCGACATTCCAAAATTCTAAAAACATTTCATCACATAACTAAACAGTTTTGTTAGCACAATTTCGGGACATCCTAAATATTGCACGAGTTGCTGATGTGTACCGTTGAACGTACGGGAAAGCAACGTCGACACTCGCCCGACTTGCTGACGTACACCTTGCAGCCTGGGTGAAAGACGCATCGACCTCCTCCCCATTCCTCTGGGACTCTCATGTCATATTTGGTGGCAGTCAGTCGAGCGGTTCGCCAGTTACAGGCGGACAAATATATAAACTTTTATCAAACAATGGTGTTATAGGAGGCTTTGATATTATTTAAAAATAAATTAAAAATATCTAAGTTAACAAAAATTTTCTCTTCAACTTTGATACTGGTTCAGATGGATTTCACTCTTCAAAACATGCTCGCCCTTTCAGCCGTGGGGGCGTTATAATGTGACGGTCAATCCCACTATTCGTTGGTAAAAGAGTTGGCGGTGGG
>NW_013667028.1:288294-293028 GCF_000517525.1 Limulus polyphemus
TTCAAAAAACAAACAAACTATCCTTGTTTATGTTTCAGTGTCTTTATATAAATCTAGTGTAAATTGTATGCAGGTTTTTATTCAATATTTAATTCTGAAGAGCAAACAGGAAAGTCAGGAAACAATTATAAATTATCCTTTAATCATTTTTGTGCTCTATTACTTAACGATTCCTTTGAAGAAAAATTGAACTTGTATTTTTTAGGAGGGGGCGGGGCAGGGCTCTGAAAATCGAATGAACCCTATGTTATTCATATTTCTTCAATATCACATTAACTTACGTGATTATTGAGAGAAAAAAGTTGATGAACTGAACAGGTTGCGCAATATTAAGGCCATGATTTTTCCTTATTCTCAATGCATACTACTGATCGAAGTATCTTAATATTTTTAAACACTACATTATTTATCTACTTATTTAGGGGGTTGTCAAGTATAGTAATAGCATTACAACCACATTATAATCGCAATAGCCATTGCCGACGGCACGTTTCGTTCAATCCAGAACTATTCGGTGTGGTATGCTATTATTATATACACTTCAAATTCTTGAAAATCCCTAAGGGTCTACCTAAATATTTCAGTATTTAAGAACATAATATGCCTATTACTAATGTCTTATTACAAGTTTAATTCTAATCATGCTTCGCCAGTTTGTAAAAGGTGTACACACCATATCAATTGTTGTTCTAACAGATGGCTTATATAAATAGTGTTCCGACGACTACTGTGTTTGTTGTATCTCAGCCGACCAGATGAGCTCCGGATTTAGCGAATTGCGTTTTCGGCAACTGACATAGCGAACATAGTGTAGCTGGAATATTATTATATACACTTCTAATTCTTGAAAATCCGTAAGGGACTAGATAACGAATGTAGTGTTTAAAAATATAATAGGCCTAATACTAATATCTTATGACGATTATAATGATGCTTCGCTACCTTGTAAAACGTTAAAACATAATTATCTTAAAATATTAACCCTGTTTAATTAAGTAGCAACTGTCTTAATTCTAATAACGATGTTGATAATATGGAGAGAAGCAATTTGTTTATTTGACCGGGAAAAGATCGACAGACAATACCCATGCGCAATAACTCCTGCAAGTGCGTTTTATCATTAAAAATTACCGTATTGGGCGATGTTTTTTGAATAATAATTAGGCTGTAAAATACATAGTCGCCTTATAATCGCGGCCAACCACAGGCCCCTTCCTCCTACTCTAGCCTGTCGCATTCCTGGATGTCCAGATAGCAGCCGTATACGCATGCGCGCCAGATGTTCCCTCGATATTATCTTAATTCTTGCAACTAATTCACCTGCAGGCTGTTCAATTATAGTATTGATTTTGTGAACCTAAACAAAGGACGCTGTGACACTCAATTTCTTTCTTTCCCATGGTTTCTGAAAATGGAGGTCGCCCTATATTCTAGAACCCCCTATAATTGGGCCAATACCGTAACTAAATATTTATCTGCCATCTTAAATGTGTTTAGAAATTAAAGCGTGTTAAAGTTGACTTGTTGTTTTACAAAAAAAAAAATACTTTTACTAGCAAGCTCTTATTAATATTGTAATGAAAACAAATAAGGTTGTATCGCGTTGTATTGCCTGTTATTCACCTTTTTTAAACATTTTTAGAACTTTTCTGTAGTTGTAATGTTTCATACGAGAAACTTGGTCGTTGGTCACCTTCTTCTCTCGTTTTATTTTGAAGTGATACACATTTTACTGGATCAGCAGTATGTGCATGTACAAAGATGCAAGATACAGACACCCGGGATTTGGACCTGCCCAGGCAATTAAAATGTTTTTATAACTACGGAATACAAGCTTCACAGTTTTTGCCATTATAATAGGTATACGTTTGTCGTTGCCAGCAGATTCCCCGGTAATGGTAATACGTCATTTTCAGACTTGTATATGATCTGTAATCAAAGTCCGGAGATCATTAAACTGGAAAACATATTCAGTGAGTAGTTTTCTTTCACACATCAGATCCATTTGTCTTTCACTTACAAAACATGTTTTAAAAGTTAACCTTTATTGATTTATTAGTCTTGATCGAAATAGTCCGGGTCGATCCTGAGATAAAGCTCCGGATATCGGAGCTTGCAAGCTGGGTTCGAATCCGTGCGATGCCACATATATTTTCCTCCCCAAGTTTAAGCGTTACAAGTTTGACAGTAAAACACTTAGCGTGGATGGTGAGTGACAGGGTACTGTTAACCAGCTTATTTCTATCTGGTTAGGCAGTACTTTAAAATTAGGGACGGCTGTAAGTAGATAGCCTTAGTAGCTTCGCCATAAAATACAAATTGATTGGTATTGAAAAAAACTCCTGTCCTAGAAATACAATGACTGACGAGCTGGATTTTCAACAGTACACAAAGTAAGTTAACACTTCATCTTCGCACTGGTCAACAATTCAGTTGAGGGCCCGGCATGGCCAGGTGGTTAGGGCGCTCGACTCGTATTCTGAGGGTCGCGGGTTCGAATCACCGTCCCACCAGACATACTCGCCCTTTCAGCTGTGGCGGCGAAATAATGTGACGGTCAATCCCACTATTCGTTGTTAAAAGAGTAGCCCAAGAGTTGGCGGTGGGTGGTGATGACTAGCTGCCTTCCCTCTAGTCTTACACTGCTAAATTAGGGACGGCTAGCGCAGATAGCCCTCGTGTAGCTTTGAGAGAATCAGTGTATCTGTGCTGTAGCATTCGTTAGGGATTCTGAGGATCTTCTAGACTGTCCCTGCTGGGTGATGATCATCAATATCGTTGCGCTGGATATGCTGAAATCTAAGTTGCCACCAAGTAAGATCTCAATTTGTTTCTACCAGTCAACATTAAAACTGTTTCTATTAAGTAATGCTGTGCCAGACATCATTAAAACTGTTTCCATTAAGTAACCCTAGAGAAGCCAACGCAGATCCACTGTGTACTCGTTATGAAATTCTGGATATACTTTTTAATGAATGACAGCGACACCTGTGTCTGAAGATGTGATCAAATATAGTTAAACAAGTTAATATCTCTCTTACCTTAAAATACGAGTTAAATTGTATCATAAATTTATATTGATTATGTCCACGTTAAATCGTAAAATTCTTAAAACGGTAGTGACATTACAAAGTTTGTTTTTTATACAGCTAAAGTCAGAGAGGGGATAATGGGGAAAACAAAACGCTATCAAATCAAATATGTTGACTAAGTTATTTGTTCAATATGTAACGTAACCTAACGTTTTGGTACAACATGGGACCTATTGGTCCATCTCGGCTGCTCTATCCTATAAACTAAACTAAAATTATTAATAAATAAATTTTAAAAAATCTTAAAGCCAGCCATCATCATTCATTTACTTATCCACTTTCTCTTAAACTCACACACACACTTAAATTTACTGCCTCCTCAACCCAACCGTCTTAGTACTGACATGATACTGTTACTCCTGTTCTAACTGTATAATAAACACAAACTTAGCCCATGTTCATCTACATGACATTATGGACATACGGGAAGCCCTAGACTCTAAGGAAGCTCGTTTACTCGTTGTCTTCTATTTTTTCTTTTTTGTACCAATCATATTTCTTAATTTTTTGAGTTCTAATATTGCTAATTTTTAACTGGTTGAGTTCTAATATTGCTCATTTTTAATTGGTTGAGTTCTAATATTGCTCATTTTTAATTGGTTGAGTTCTAATATTGCTAATATCTTTCAGAACATCAACTACGAATCCCTAATCCAGTTTACGAACAAGGTGAGTACCGAATTTATATATACGATTGTATGACTCACTATGAGCGGTTAGCTTGGTTTACGATTGCACGACTCTTTATAAACAGTTAGCTTGGTACACGATTTACATGACTCCCTTCTCTTGGCTTTGTGCACCGATGTCCACTTCTTCCACGTTCTTTTTTCGTCTATCCAACTAATGAATTTTCATAAACTCATCAAACTTGATTCTTTCAGGTATCCAACAATTGAGCTTTGTTTGTTTTGTTTGTTTTTGAATTTCGCAAAGCTTTCGGCGGTCCGGATAAGCTCTTTTCAATTCCCGTGATATATTTTGTTGAAACTTCTTCATATCGAATAACTATCAGATAAAGAAATGTCCATATTTAGCAGATTCTGATATTTAACTCACTTTAAAAAAACACGATTAGATTTTAAAATGAAACAGTAAGCTGAAAAACGGACCACCATTTTGGTAAATGTGATCGTCTATTATTTCGATATTACTATGAGCTCCAGTTAAAAGCAGTTAAAAATATTTAAAATAAATCAATGTTTTGTAACATTTGGCAATAAGGCTAATGAAACGTTCATTTTTTTTTTTTAGATTTCCAATTTTCAAAATTAAAGAATTTAAAATACGACTCAAAAATAAAAGATTCAAAATGAGTTTGCTTATTTTAGAGGAAAGCCACACTGGAAATCGATCCCCGTTTTTTAGCATTGTAAGTCCGTCAACTTACCGCTGTTCCAAAGTTATGTTAATATCGTGCACGCGGATTATGAAGATGAAAAACAAATATTTAATATAATTATTAAAGTAAAATTGTGATTAAACACAAAGCTACACAATGGGCTTTCCGTGCTCTGCCCACCACGGGTATCGAAACCCGGATTCTAGCGTTGTAAGTCCGCAGACAATACCGCTGTGCCACTGGGGGGCTGGATGTACAAAAGGTTGTTGTTTGTTATTAAGCACAAAGCTACACAATGGG
>NW_013667028.1:293947-298463 GCF_000517525.1 Limulus polyphemus
AAAGTTTGGGTCTATATTATCAATACCCTTAATAATCTTAAACACCTCAATCAAATCTCCTCTGATCCTTCTCTTTCCAGAAAAAAAACAAGTTTAGAAATTTTAGTCTCTCCTCATAGGACAATCCCACAATCCCAGATATCATCCAAGTGGCTCCTCTTTGAACCTTCTCCAACAATTCAATGTCTTTCTTGAGGAAGGGAGCCCAAATCTGTACACAGTACTCTAAATGAGTGGAACAATAATATCTCTTGTCTTATATTCAGTGTTTCTATAGATGCTACCCAAAATCCTATTAGCCCTATTGCTAGCTAGCTACAATACACTGTTTATATGACTTAAGTGAATATTCAGCCACAACACCAAGATATTTTTCTTCAACCACAGTATTTAATGTACTCCCATTTAAGTTGTAACAGTAATTTTGAAATGTGAAAACCTACATGCATCACCTTACATTTTGGATAGTTCAACATTTGGCCAATGCATCAAATGATCCAAATCTCCCTGTAAGTCTGCATCATCTTTATGTGGTTTATCTAACGGAAAATCTGGCACCTTCAACGGAGTTTTAACATATATGGCCGAGTTTTTAAGTGTTTTTTTTTCTGTTAACATAATTAGGCCTATTTTTTGTTGACTATGTGCATTTTCAGTCTTCCTTTATTCAAATTTTAATTTTAGATACTGTTTACGGCATCTTTTGAATCCTGCAAACATCTTAATGGTTGTATCTTATTCATATCATACCTGGGGATATGTAATGTTATCGAAAAGGTAGGGTGTACAAAATATGCTACATTTTTATTTTCCTCAGTTGGACCAAGGGTGGTCTTGTGGTTAGTATATGTCGTATTGCTGATCCATGGATTCACGGCTTGAGTCACGTTGCCGCCACGACTGCGTTGTAAGGGTGACTCAAGTTATACTGTTCGATTAGAGTAGCCCATAATTTGGCGGTCAATATTGCTGACTAATTTTCCTCTCTCTCTAGTTCAAAATTGGGGATGGCTAGCGCAGCTAAGCCTTGTTTATCATTGCGCGAATACCCAAAACAAACCAAATCTTTCTCAGTCATTTAAAACTAACCATCATCCATTTTTTTTACTTTCTGAGCCTAGTAGAACATGTACAAAGTATAGAAATATCCCCTGGTGCCCCCCCCCCCATTGGTCATAATCAATGTTCCCTTCATTTCATTTCATGTGCGAAATTAATTTTTTTCATGTGTACCAGTATCAAGTCAATGTGCGAATGTGTGTGACCAGTTTTTTTGTTATTGTTTGTTTTTTTTTTGGGGGGGGGATTTTTTAGACCATCGACCCTATTGGATCACTAGGCCGCTTTGCAATGCCACCAGTTGGTTATTTGGGCTTTAGGCCTATCGACTGCCAGGGTCATTAAGGCCGTTAACGTGTTGAGACTTCTCACCATCACTGAGGATGTGCCGCCACGCAGCTTAGAGGGAACACTGGTCATAGGTCAAGATAACAATTTAATTATTTATCCTTATGTTAGAAATGAATGATGACATACCCCGAAAATCATTATTTTGATATTCATTTATGAGAAGTTGTAAATTCGAGAGAACTTACTTTAGCAGGAGTAAAATTTGTTAAACGTATTTTAAACTTCAGTTTCCCTAATCAATTTGATGTTTACAATTCTTTACTCCCACTGGTTTTCCTACAACACAAAAATACCTTACTCTTGTTATTTAATAGTAACATTTCATCCTACAACACAAAAAATATCTTGCTTGTTTTATCTAATTGTAAAATTTCATCCTACAACACAAAATATCTTACATGTGTTATTTAATTGTAACATTTCATCCTACAACACAAAAAATATCTTGTGTTATTTAATTGTAACATTTCATCCTACAACACAAAAATACCTTACTCTTGTTATTTAATAGTAACATTTCATCCTACAACACAAAAAATATCGTGCTTGTTTTATTTAATTGTAAAATTTCATACTACAACACAAAATATCTTGTGTTATTTAATTGTAACATTTCAGTTACCGTGTACGTATACATTAGGGATGGATTTGGTAGTAGTTTTGGTCGGACCCGGCTCATGATATCCAATCGTATTCGAATATTTTCGGATCGGATACTAGATATGGCCCATGGCCTATTTTAGAGTGCAGTATTGGATTTCAAAAAATCGCAAAAACCTGACATTCACAAGAAGTTTGAAGTTGTTAATATTGACTAGACGTAAAGTAACAATGTTCTCTACAGTTGTGAGAGTGTAATATTGACTGGACGTAAACTAACAATGTTCTCTACAGTTGTGAAAGTGTTATTATTTATTTTGAACTCGTTAATATTTACTGGACGTAAAGTAACAATCACCTCTACAGTTGTGAGAGTGTTATTTATTTTGAAGTCGTTAATACTGACTGGACGTAAAGTTGTATTTTAGTAACAAATAAATTGTTTGATTTTTGAAGTTGTTTTTTAAATATTTTTGAAATGAGTTTGCACTATTGAAAATTTCTGAAGGTAATGAAAGAGCTCCGTAGACGTAAGCTGTCGTTTCATTATAGTATAGTATTAAACTAGTTACTTCGTCATTGTTTTTTGAATATTTATTTAAAATGTACACGAGTACTTACAAGTTCTACAAGCCCTATAAGGGAATGGGAATGCGGCATTGCCGCTTCCGTGACTACCTGCGGCATACGGTGGTAACACAGTGTTAATTTCAACTACATATCTGTATCATCACTCCGTATTTAACACCAATCCAAATACTACTGTGTTTGAAAGTTAGTAGGAAGCGCCAGTGGGCTAAGATGACGCAATACCTGTTATGTGTGATGCACGTGCAAGCAGTATTATACCTGTGTAATATTGCGATATGATCCATTGATGGAAATGCTGTCTGGTTATCCGATTCATAACCAAATTAATATCCATCGGAGCGGATATTTGTCCAATGTGTAATTATACACATAGGTTCCTTTACAATAAATAATTGTCTTAATTCGATATTGTATTAACTGTAATCTTGATAATTTTCAAGATCGAAACGAAGCAACGTTTCGATTTAAAAAACCAACAACTCAATTTTGATGTTCACAGTTTGGAATAATATCATACAGTTACCAAAGTGTTTGCTGATTCAGAGCAGGTTAAAAAGAAACTGGCTCGTTTCAGTGCACGAGTGAAGAACGCGCTCAAATTCATGTATAGAACAATAAACAAACAATTCGATGTTCCCAGGCACTTACATAACGACTTTGTGTGAAATAGGTTATATTTGTATATTTAAATAGTGTCCATAATTTCTTTTTCTATTTGTTTCTTCTCCAGCAGTAGAATGTTATGGCTTATAGTTTGTCACATACGCGAAGATGGTGTCTGTATGTGACTCTGCTATGTGGACCGTTAAAGGTACACGTGCTTTCCACGCCTCTGTCAATCCCTTTTTCATTCAAACACGTCGTTGTGGTATTTATGGAATAAAACCGTGATTTTGTTCTGTGGCTTCTTGTTCCACTCCCTTCCCCTCCACATCTTTCGTTCCTCCTCCTCTGTGGTTTTTTCTTTTTTTTTAAGGCAGTATTTAGATAGTTCTCCTTTTTCCGTGTGCAATGGTAAGGAACCGCTTCAAACGGCATTTTCTCGCTTTAGACATTTTGTTAATTGTATTATACTCGCTAATCATGGTGTCTTCACTCAAGACTTTCAACGAGATCTTGTGCTAAAAGATTGTGTCGTTAGAACTAAGATCGTTGTTTATTTAGCCCTCTTAGTAAAAATGTTCATAAATCAAGTATTTTAAAAGGTATTATACTATTCATTAATTAAGAGTACTTATCTTTAGAAATTCACTTTCATTCTAATCAGAACGATTTTACAATATCATCAGCAAGAGCTTCAGTTTAGGTCGTTGTTTACAATATCATCAGCTAGAGCTTCAGTGTAGGTCGTTGTTTACAATATCATCAGCAAGAGCTTTAGTGAGAGTCTAACCTTGTAGTATGTATTCAGTGTTTTACTTTTAGTGAGAGTCTAACCTTGTAGTATGTATTCAGTGTTTTACTTTTAGTGAGAGTCTAACCTTGTAGTATGTATTCAGTGTTTTACTTTTAGTGAGAGTCTAATCTTGTAGTATTTGTTCAGTGTTTTACTTTTAGTCAGAGTCTAATCTTGTAGTATTTGTTCAGTGTTTTACTTTTAGTCAGAGTCTAATCTTGTAGAATGTATTCAGTGTTTTACTTTTAGTGAGAGTCTAACCTTGTAGTATTTGTTCAGTGTTTTACTTTTAGTCAGTCTAACCTTGTAGTATGTATTCAGTGTTTTACTTTTAGTGAGAGTCTAACCTTGTAGTATTTGTTCGGTGTTTTACTTTTAGTCAGAGTCCAACCTTGTAGTATTTGTTCCGTGTTTTACTTTTAGTCAGAGTCTAACCTTGTAGTATTTGTTCCGTGTTTTACTTTTAGTCAGAGTCTAACCTTGTAGTATTTGTTCGGTGTTTTACGTTCAGTGTTTTAC
>NW_013667029.1:0-1967 GCF_000517525.1 Limulus polyphemus
CTATTATGATATGGTACTCTATTTTTTATCATGTCTGTTAAATTGTGGTACTCTATTTTATATCAAATCTGTTAAATTGTGGTACTCTATTTTATATCAAATCTGTTAAATTGTGGGACACTTTGTTATATCAAGTTTGTTAAGTTGTGGTACTCTATTTTATGTCAAGTCTATTATGTTGGGGTACTTTATTTTATATCAAGTCTATTATGTTCTGGTACTCTACTTATATCGAATCTGTTAAGTTTGGTAATCTATTTTATGCCAAGTCTATTATGTTGAAGTACTCCATTTTATATCGTGTCTGTTATGTTGTGGTACTTTATTTTATATGAAGTCTATTAAGTTGTAATACTCTATTTTATATCAAGGCTATCATGTTGTGGTACTCTATTTTAGGTCAAGGCTATTATGTTTTAGTACTATATTTTATGTCAAGTCTATTATGTTGTGGTGCTCTATTTATATCGAATATGTTAAGTTGTGGTACTCCATTTTATATCGTATCTCTTAAATTGTGGTACTTTATTTTATATCAAGTCTGTTAAGTTGTGGTGCTCTATTTATATCAAGTCTATTAAGTTTTAAGACTCTATTTTGTATCAAGGCTATTATGTTGTGGTACTCTATTTTATATCATGGCTATTATGTTTGGGTACTCCATTTTATATTGTGTCTGTTAAGTTGTGGTACTTTATTTTATATCAAGTCTATTAAGTTGTAAGACTCTATTTTGTATCAAGGCTATTATGTTGTGGTACTCTATTTTATATCATGGCTATTATGTTTGGGTACTCCATTTTATATTGTGTCTGTTAAGTTGTGGTACTTTTTTTATATCAAGTCTATTAAGTTGTAATACTCTATTTTATATCAAGGCCATCATGTTTTGGTACTCTATTTTAGGTCAAGGCTATTATGTTTTCGTACTCTATTTTATATAGATTCTATTATGTTGTGGTGCTCTATTTATATCGAATCTGTTGTGGTACTCAATTTTATGTCAAGTCTATTCTGTTCGGGTAACTCTATTTTATATCGTGTCTGTAAGTTGTGGTACTTTATTTTATATCAAGTCTATTATGATGTGGTGTTCTAATTTATACCACGTCTATTAAGTTGTGGTAATTTATTTTATAAGAAGTCTGTTAAGCTGTGATACTCAATTTTATATCAAGTCCTTAAAGTTGCGGTACTCTAATTTATATCAATTTTGTTAAGTTGTGTTACTCTATTTTCTGTCAAATCTATTATGTTGGGGTGCTCTCTTTATATCGCGTCTCTTAAGTTGTGGTACTCTGTTTCATATCAAGTCTGTTAAATTGTGGTACTCTATTTTATATCAAGTCTGTTAAATTGTGGTACTCTAATTTATATCAAATTTGTTAAGTTGTGGTACTCTATTTTATATCAAATCTATTGAGTTGTAGTACTCTATTTGGTATCAAATCTTTTGAGTTGTGGTACTCAATTGTATATCAAGTCTAATGATTTATGGTACTCAATTTTATATGAAGTCTATTATGTTGTGGTACTCTGTTTTATATCAAGTCTGTTAAATTGTGGTACTCAATTTTTATCAATCTGTTAAATTGTGGTACTCTATTTTATATCAAGTATGTTAAGTTGTGGTACTATATTTTATATCAAATTTATTGAGTGGTAGTACTCTATTTGGAATCAAGTCTTTTGAGTTGTGATACTTTATTTTATATCAAGTCTAATGATTTATGGTACTCTATTTTATATCAAGTCTATTATGATGTGGTAATCTATTTTATATCAAGTCTGTTAAATTTTGGTACTCTATTTTATATGAAGTATATTTAGTGGTGGTACTCTATTTGGTATCAAGTAGTTTTGAGTGTTGGTACTCTATTTATATCAAGTCTATTATGATGTGGTAATCTATTTTATATCAAGTCTGTTAAATTTTGGTACTCTATTTTATATGAAGTATATTTAGT
>NW_013667029.1:1977-15251 GCF_000517525.1 Limulus polyphemus
AAATTGTGGTACTCTATTTTATATCAAATCTGTTAAATTGTGGGACACTATTTTATATCAAGTTTGTTAAGTTGTGGTACTCTATTTTATGTCAAGTCTAATGATTTATGGTACTCTATTTTATATCAAGTCTATTATGATGTGGTAATCTATTTTATATCAAGTCTGTTAAATTTTGGTACTCTATTTTATATGAAGTATATTTAGTGGTGGTACTCTATTTGGTATCAGGTAGTTTTGAGTGTTGGTACTCTATTTTATATCAAGTCTGTTATGTTGTGGTACACTATTTTATATCAAGTCTTTTAAGTTGTGGCACTCTATTATATATCAAGTCTACTGAGTGGTAGCATTCTATTTGGTATCAAGTATTTTGAGTGTTGGTACTCTATTTTATATCAAGTCTGTTATGTTGTGCTACACTATTTTATATCAAGTCTGTTAAGTTGTGGCATTCTATTTTATATCAAGTTTGTTAAATTGTGATACTCTATTTTATATCAAGTCTAATGATTTATGGTACTCTATTTTATATCAATGGTATTATGTTATGGTATTCTAACTGATACCACGTCTATTAAGTTGTGGTAGTTTATTTTATATGAAGTCTGTTAAGTTGCAATACTGAATTTTATATCAAGTCTTTGAAGTTGTGGTACTCTATTTTATATCAAATCTATTGAGTGGTGGTACTCTATTTCACAGGAAGTCTTTTATGTTGTGATACAATATTTTATATCTAGTCTCTTTTGTTGTGATACTCTATTTTATAGAGAAGTATTTTATGTTGTGGTACCATTTTTTATGTCAAGTCTGCTAACTTGTGGTACTCTATTTTATATCAAGTCTATTGAGTGGTGGTATTCTATTTTATATTAAGTCTACTGAGTGGTAGTACTGTATTTTGTATCAAGTCTTTTGAGTTGTGGTACTAAAATTTATATCAAGTCGGTTAAGTTGTGGTACTCTATCTTATATCACGTTTTATGTTACTTTTTTATTGGCTTCTCTGAAAGAGTATGTTTACTGCAGTGAAGCTTTTGGTTACTGATTGTTTCTCGATTTATTGTTACCAGAATGTCTTGATTTGATGGTTCTTCACCAAATTTGGTATGTAGGTAATCTTTATCGTTGCGCAGTTACATTCAGAGTTTCACCTTTCTACTATTCGTTTTAAGGGAGTTAAGAAAGGTTTTACGTTTTGTTCCAGTACTTCGTTCCATTTGGACGAATCTTCTCGAAATGTTTTAAGAACGTTCGTTGCGTACTTGCGTATTTACATGCAAATTGTAGCTTTGTATTATCATTTTTGCGACTTCTGCTCCTGTTCACTTAGCCCCCTAGCTTTTCTCTGCCAAGCTTATATGCTAACAAAAAGGCGTCTCCAACATTCGCGGAGCTCCCCGATTATTCGAGAAATTCAGCAGCGTCACATGACTTCCGGTGTCGTAACAGTACTGAAAAAAAAAATCTAATTCTTAATAAGGCTTTGACGATCATATAGGTTACCAATCATGACAACGATTGATCGTTTGATATCTAATCCTCACAACCTCAAAATATGTACTAGATCTTTGACTTTGATGTTTCATTATCTGTTGTTGTTTCGTTTGTTGCCAACTTGAAAGCTTATAAAATTGTATCCCAAAAATGTTTAACCATAGATGCTACCAAGCCCCTTTTTTAAACTTTGAACGCAGTTAGATTAAAATTGGTAAACATTTTCAAATTTAGAAACTTCAAACATGTAAATTTTAAGTGCTATCGTAAAAAACAAACAAACTAATTATACTGTAATCAGATAATGTAACGCTACACTGTTGTCTTCCGTCTGTGAAAAACTTCGAGATATTTTAACGCTACATAACAAGTGAGGTAAGGGCTGCACCATTGTCTGCTGGTAGTAAATTATTTCTTTTAAACGAGTTTTAGTTTTAAGTTGTTGGTGTTATTTGTGAAATTTAACAAATATTAACGCTGTTACAGCCTTTCCATTTTTAGTTGCATAGTTACATTTAATACACAAGATAAAAAAATCATATAATTTTGTTTAAATTAAAATTAAATCATACATATTTATTTGTATTACAAATAATACGAATTTTACAAAACGCGAGAGCGCCATTATAAACTGAATCAATGAGGAAAATGATAAACAAAAACTGATTTGAATAAGATAGAAGTTAGAGCCTTAATAATTCTAGACTTAAATCAAGTATTACTAATCTATTAGTCGTGAATAATTGTGAACTAAATATTCTTTAGAGGATAAATTCATTACGATGGAAAAGATTGATAATGTTAGAATATCTGAATGTGAGAATTCGCTGTATATACGGCCTGCTAGAATGAGATATACTCAAGTTCGTCTTATTTTAAAATCTTAATTCTAAATTTAATTTTAGCTTGTATTAAACGATTTTATTGCTGCTACAATAACATTTTTTTTGTATGTATAAGGAAAAAGTTACAAAATTAATGTAATAATTAACATTTACTCAAAATAATGTAAATGTAGAATGGCAGGAAAATTCTCATAGTCATACCCCCTGTTAATTCACTTGATAATTTGAATAACTTAAATTAATTAGAAAAAGTACTGGTAGATGATCAAATACATCATGAGTTTATTATACCAGCTGTCGTCTAACTATGAGAATAGTTGGTATTGGTGTGATTCTTTAAAGTGTGACTTGTTAATGTGATTCCATTTGGTCTAGTAAATAGTGGGATACATCCTTCAAAAAAAGTAGTGTTTAAGTAATGACTGGCGTGATTATTAATATCAAACCTAAGAAAAGCAATATTTATATCCCCATATATATAATAATTATAATTTTTTGAATTATATTTTACAAATATAATTTGTAATTATTGTTAAAATTGTTCTGTAGAATGATCTGGGTGAAGAAAAAATTACTTGAGTATAAATTTTTGTTCATTTTCTAGCTGAACACGTAGTTGTACATCTTCACAAGTAGAAACTGATAACTGAATGTCTTGCATAATGTAAAATTTAAAATGTTTAAGAATAAACAACCCTACCCCACCAGCATTGTTTATAGAATTGTTTCCTCTAAATTCATGATTAGATATATGATATCTATAGTATAATTAATAGTATTATTCAACTTAGTTTCAGAAATTATAATTATTTCATAAAGGTATGAAGTTCATACTGTAGTTTGCCCCCAGTGGCACAGTGGTATGATACCTGTGGTGGGCAGAGCACAGATAGCTCACTGTGTAGTTTTGTGTTTAAACTACAAACAAACATACTGTAGTTCTTCAGTTCTGTTAAGATTTTTTGTAAGACTTCATCTGTTAAAATGTATGCTATGTAAATCAATATTCTGTTTGTTTTGAAGTATTTCAGCCAAATTTTCATTATATGATACTTACTTGAAGTCTGGTTGATGCAGTAGTCAGAGTAATAATCATCATTTAGATGATTCATTATTAGTTTATAAAAAAGATCCAGAATACTTAAGGTATTTTTTTCAAAGATACAGAAACATTTACAAGAGAGTCAATATATTTTATTGAGAAATATTGGCAATAGATATTTATAAAGCTATGCCATTTCTTTTTTACATCATTGGGTGAAAAAATTCTACCTGTCTCTTTGGTTTAGTATAATTTATACATGTGGAGGGATATGCAACAAATATTGAAAAATGAACCTATGATTTTCCTTCTGATTTTGTGATTGGCTAGAATTGATAAATTAGCAAAGTGGCTTTTTATCACATGAAGTTTTTCTTCATTACAGTTTTACATCTGGTTTCAGACCAGTTTTTTATATAAGTGTGTTGAATGGTTCTTTTAAAAAACTCTTAAAGAAACTTTTTTTTTATCTCAGAATGGAAAAGAGAAGATATGGGATCTAATGAAAGTACATGACAGGTAAGTGTAACATAAAAGATATCTAACAAAATTATATGAAAGATAAGTATAACATGCTTAGAAAATATGGGATCTGTTGGGGGTATTGTATATCATTAGTTAGTAGGTTAAAAAATAGCAGTCAACAATCAATCATCAACTGACCTTAGGCTACATAAAGCATTCAAAATTGCTCTTTGTATTTACACGTGAAGTTTTCTAAGTACTCTCTTTATTGCTTTATAAAGTGTAGTCTACAATTTTTTTGAAGTTGGATGAAAGATTAAAAGGCTGTACTGATCATTGATGATGACCTATGTGAAATATAGATTTTGTTGCAATCTTCAAAAAAATCTAATTTATCCTTAACTCAAAGATACAAACTTGCATCCCTTATGAGTTGATGCTCTGTGAGGGTGCACTACTCATGATATGGCCCTAAAAGATTATAATGTGAAATTTAATGCTTATATCATTTTATAATATATTGAATAGCTTGACATAACAAATACCCAGGCATTCCAAACTAACAAGCATCATGTAGTATTCAGTCTGTGCATTAATGATCTAAAGAAAAAAAATGTTATATAACGTTTTCTGAACACTGTTGTCACACATGTATGTGGTAAATTATGATAGACTTTACAACTGAAATATAACCTAATAGCTTATTAAATGTTCCAATTAATGGGCTACAGGCATGGCATTTAAAATATTTATTGGTTAAAGTATGGTAATCAATATGTTTTCATAACACATGTACACTACACTAAGCAACTTTATAAAAAAAATTGTAGTTAAATATTTTATATATAATTTAGTAGCAGTTAGATTATTACAGTAAAATTATCTAGTGCTTGTAAGTTATTGAATAAATTTCATGGAGAAATTATTGTTTTTATCCAGTTTGTAGAATAAACATATCCACCCAACAACAACAAAGAACATTTGCATATAATTCTCCACAACACTGCCAAACTGACATAATTCCTTTGCTTCCAAGTGAATATGATGATGCACCCAGACAGCAATGTATGGTAACAAATACATGACAAAAATGTCATAGGTTATATTTTAACAACTATTATTTACTATTCTGTAGTGATAATTTTATGTTCTGGGATCTTTTCTGTTTCATGCACCACATTCAAATAGAAAAAAAATAATTTTTGAATGTAGTTTTTAATGCTGATTTCAGAAATATAAATTAAAACTAGGAGAAATCAAAAGAAATATTTTAATATTTTTTTATTTTTCTAAGAAACAAAGGAAGTACTTTTAGCATTACATGTATACCTATGTATTTAAAACAACTGCAAGACATCAAGAAAATACAAAGTATTTCAATGTGAAAATTCAGAAATGTTCTTAAATATTTGCTTGAAGAGATCACCATTAAATTTATTTTTTATTTAAACAAACTTGTAATTATTTACAAATTAGTCTAACTTGATCTAACCTCACATAAACTGACCTAACCTAGCAAAATAAAAAAAATATTAAAAATATTTCTTTTCATTTCTCCAAATTTTAATTTATATTTCTGAAATTAGCATTTAAAACTACATTCAAAAATATATATTTCTTTCTATTTGAACACAGTGCATGGTTTAAACAGAAAAGATCCATGTTCTGTAATATTTAATAGGTGGCTGTTTTTATTAAAATCAGGAAGTTAAAGATGGAACTTGTCAAGTCACAAAAGAAAGAATAGAACATATTGAGTCTGATAATATTTTTCACACAACAGCCAAATAATGTGGAATCTTTTTTTCGTGGCCCTGAACAGTATATAAGTAACGTTTGTAGGAAATATGACATCTGAAGAAGGTATGTGATAGACATCTATGTACAATAAAGAAGGTTCAATAACTATCGTATGTCAAAGTGACATGAGACCTGGTAAAAGTACATGTTAAGTACAGTGTATTAAAAGTATAAGTACTGAAGAAGAAGATAGTTGAAGCATAAATATCAAGATAAAAGGATCTGTTGAAGGTGTTATATAAGTAAATATGACATTATAGATGATATAATGAATGAAATTTATTTATAAGTATAACTTGTGTACACATGTAAATTCAGTTGAATCAAAGAGAGGTTTGATGTACCACCATGCAACTATAGGACACAAACTTGTACTTCATACTCCTATATAAAACATATTTGTTTATAGTGAATACTTGTAGTCAGCTGAAGACTGCAATTTTGAGCTATGTCATCTCTTGTCATGCAGCTATATTGATGATGGTGACTATTACCCAAATAAGTTTTATACATCAATTACTAATTTTGGTGACAGGTGATGTGGATCTTGTTTATCCACTCATACTTGTGGAAAGTCTAGCTGATAGTGATGGGTGATAATGAAAATTGTGCTTGTGATATTATTATCATATAATTAGTTTAATCATCACAAAAAAATTATAACTTTTGGCAAAAAAGGGTGAAGGGACTGGGTGATCTAATTGACTTTTTCATATTTAAAACTGACAACTCTGAACTTTCTGTTCACCAACACATCTACTGCATGTCTGGCTGTTGCAGCTCTTGGCAGTGGTTCTTCATTGGAACTGAACCTGGGCTTTTGTTTTATTCATGCCTGCCTCTTCCATCTTACCCTCCTGTCATCTTCCTTTTCCAAAAACTGTGGAGTTCTGTACATTCTTTCTCATCATTTCTCTCTACTCTTTCATACTCCACCTCATTTTTCATCACCCTCTTTTCTATCCTCTTCTATTGATCCTCTGCATCTTCATATTATTCAGGACATGGTGTCCTCTTTGTTGGCAACAAGAGCTAGAGAACTATCTTTTACCTCACTCAGAGCTTTTATTCCCTTCCTTTTGTCATCCTCATGCAGTCAGGGGGTTTGGCACCCTGTCATGGAGTCACTTCTCATTGTTCCTTGATTCCAGTTGGGAAATGTTCTCAGTCTGCATGGGGCACTCTCTCCCAGGCTATGTTTAACCCTTTAGAGATAGGTCACAGGTGAAAGGCCATGCCATTTTGTTTGTTGACTCGCATTCAAAATTTTATTGAACTACAATTTCATGAATTTATGCCAATAAGTTTGGTATCAAACTGTAGATTATAATTAAAATTTTAGAACTATACATTATTCAAGTTCTTAATTTAAAAAGTAAATATTTAATAAAACAAATAAACATTGATTTTTGTGTGTCATGTGGTATGTAGAATGCAGCACTGGTTCAAATTAGATGTTTGTGAAGTCAAAATATTAAGTCTACAGTTTTGTACAAATTAGAAACTCAAATTACAGATACTGTCAAGCTAGAATATAAAATGTTTTCTATTTGCTAAAATATTGCTCATGTAATAAATCAAACACAGTGGCACCCCGCCCATCTCTTTTCATTTTTGGAAATACTCCCATATATACACTTACTTCTATATATGACATGAATAACCAATCAGAAATTCAGAATGACCCCTAATGGTTTTCTTAGCTTTTCTGACATGGTTAGTGTAATTTCTTTGTTTTTGAACCAAGATTTCGATGAGGTAGGTTGTGTCTTTAGTCTACTTGAAATTTCATATTTTTTAGAATAAAATACATATTAGTTACTTAGTTTGGTAAGTTATAGTTGAATTCTATGGTATTAATGTATTAATTTATGATTTTTTAGTTATTCAAATGTATATATAAAACCTAAAAAAATATTTTGTTTCATATAATCCGCATGCAAATTTTTTAAAGGCTTAGCAACCTACATCAAGCAGCAACCGAGTACAAAGATCGTAAGTAGAAGAGATAATTGTTTTATTTTACTTCTTTATTTAGTGTTCTATGTTTTAGGAAAAATGTGTTTAAGAACTTCAAAATAGCAATACTCATATATAATGTATAATAATTGAAATGTGACTAAAACATAGCTAAAACAAGCTACTTTGTAACATGAGTGCACATGAGCTGCATCATTGTAACTTCTGTATTGTTAACCAGGCATGGGTGAAAGGACAATATAATAAAAATTATAAATATATATAAATGTATAACGTTATGAGATTTAAGTCATTTCGTATAAACATTTATGTTTTTGTGTTATAATTTGTGTTCATGGTAGAATGAAAGAGGCATAATTTATGTTTATTTCCTAATATTCTATGGTGGTTGCGAGATCATTCAAATCTACCGAACTCGTACAGAGATTAATTACTGACAATAACAGATAAAATATAGTTTTTCTTAAGAAACATTTGATAACTATCCGGGCATTATAAAAATTTTGCATATGAAATTTCAAAATTTTCTGATGCATGAGAGTATTTTTTATTTTAAAATGAAAATTACTTTGCATGATAGATAGGCAAGATTTGAAAAAGAAAAAAAGACATGAGAGAAATATTGCTTTACAAACCTTACAACTTATTAAAAAAATGAGATATTTTGCATATGAAAGCATTGTAATGTTTACTGATAAACTGCCAAATTTTGTTATAATTTACATACTAATTTAAAAGTTATAGCATGAAAATTATAACAAGCACAAAATGGTTACAATGTCATCACATTGACCGATCCCATATTGAAAGGGTTAACTAACGTAGACATTTCAAATGCCATCCTTCATTTCCATTATTATATGGTTGTCTGGCTTCTCCTTGTCCCACATTGATAGGAATTGGCAATTACTACCTCCACTCTTTGGCAGGCCTCTTGCTGGGCTGGCTGGTCTAATATTACAAGATAATTTTGACTCCCACTCAGTTTCTTGTTTACATGGGGTTTTTCCTAAACTAATGCATGGTATAGGCTCAACTCTTTCACTTGCATGTTCGTGACATGGAGAATTTGATATCCAAGCCACCTCTCTCTTGCTTCAGAAGAAACCCTGATATGCATCCCCTTCTGTGGGCTCTAGAGGCTCATTGGAATATGTTCTGTGATCCATTATTTACCCTGTGCTATTGTGTTAAAACAGGAACATGATAAAGTAGCAAGTAAAGTTTTGTATAAGAAAATGTAAAATATAATTTCAAGATTGTCAAAAATCATTAAGACTAGAGAAATATCAAAATCTAAATGCTGATTAATAGTATGAAGCTTAAATTCAAATAAATGTTTGCTTTTATTATTGAAAATGTAGGTTGAAATTTGATATTTAAACATTTTTTGTGTATACAAACAAATGTAGAGAGTCATGTTCAACAATATTTCTGTGAGGTAGTCTGCAATATTCTGAGTAAAGATACTCTGAGAATAATGTGACTTGATTTACTTAGTACATGTGTATAATAGATGAACAGATATTAAAAGATTGTGATGGATTTTCTTACAGAACAGAAAATATTGACAAATATCCTTATACATATATGGTTTTATAGTGTTTTTTTTAATAATGCTGTTACAAAAGTTTAGTATGTACACTTTTTTTCCCTCAGTGTTGCAATTGTTATATTCAACATCAGCAGACAAGTGTTGGTTTTTGTGAAGCAGTTCAGGCCAGGTAAGATTGCACAGACATTTTTTACAAAGAAATATATAAGATTGATATATAAATGCATTTGAGTATACTTTAGCTTTAAAATCAAATATATGATAGATTTAGGTACTTAAAGTTGTAATAATCATACATCAATCATTGCTATAGTTAATATGCTATATGATTATATAAATGTAATTATGAGTTAATTACTAAATATTTTGTTCCTGTATAATAATTGATCTGTATTCCATGTTTTGGCAACTAATTTTTGTCATATTTCAAGAATTCTTGAGGACTGGGTGTGATGCAATAGCCAATATTTGATTTCCATCTTGTTAGAAAGGTTGAGAGCACATCTACTTGTCCAGAATCCACCTATTAGATATTATATCAACTATGTGAATGGTTTTAAGTGGGTTATCAATGTTTTGATGACTTTTATGCTGGATTGCCCGATTATGTTATCAGTTAATTATAGTATTTTGGCACTTGTGTATAACATTAAAATCATAAATAATATTCAATGTTAAACTGGTACACAATTAAAAACATTTTATTCAGGCCTATTTATGGCCCTCAAAAAGTTGATTACTCTACATGTTTTGACGTTACAATGTCATCCTCAGGACGTTGTAACATCGAAACACGTAGAATCGTCAACTTTTTGAAGGCCATAGATAGGCCTAAATAAAATGTTTTTAATTGTGTACCAATTTAACGTTGAATATTATTTATGATTTTAATGTTATCAGTTAAGTGGACACAGAAGGCCTCTCTTATTTCTTTTTCCGGACAAGGCTCATATCCCTTTAATTTAGTATCACTTCACTTTCTTATAAGATCTTTGTCTCTCATTGTGTGCTATGGCAGAGAGCTCAATATTACAGAGTTCTACAAGTCTGTTAATCATGCTTCTAAATTCTTAGCTGTGTTGGTTTTGGTTTTGTTTGTCCAATTGCATTCATATTGTGTTGTGGCTTATGAATATTGTTCGGACTTTATGCTGTTTGCATATCCTCTGTATGTTTCTAGAAACACCGTTGACAGGGGAATGTTGTAAACCTGATGATATGACATGTCATATGTCAGTTTATCTTTACATCCAAAGAGTCCTTAACCATTGTACATGGTTGTAGAGCATGATCAATATAACTTGATAGCCTGGAAGGTTTCTGACTAACTCTTAATCTCATTAGATTATTATTAAATGTCACCTACTCTTCCTGATAGCATTACAGTGAAGTGCATCAAACTTTATCCACTGTACATTTCTCGTCACTAACCTCAGTCATAGGTAACTCAAACCAGGACCTTGTGATGCTTTGACTTGCTAATGAGTGCCTTGGTGTCCCATAGAGATCATACCAGTAAGTATTGGGACATTTAGGCTCTTCAATACCACTGCAAGACCCTTCTCTGTTGCTTTGTGCTCTAGCCCATTTGAAGTAACCATTAGAGGATGTGTCAGAGTTGTCAGTGATGCACCTGTCAACCTCATAATCTCAAGAGCATGAAGAAAATGTGGACACCACTGTCATTATTACCACCAAAAGCTCTGGGTCTAAGAGAGTGACCCTTCTAGTCCTTGCTGCAGACTAAAATCACCCAAACTTCAGTTTTAGCTTCCTTCTTTCTCTCTCTTGCAAGTTCTTCATGATCTTAGAAAGTGTTCTTCTGGGATAATGATTTATAAATGTTAAAGTATAAGAAACTCAAAAGAATCGAGCTCAAAATAAGCTCCTCAGTGGTGCTTCTTAACTACTTTGTGGTATTCATGTACACTGATATACAACAAGTAGGAACATTTTTTTTTTTAATGATAATATAAAAATTTTAATTATAACATATATGATAATGCTAATTTCTTTAAAATACTTTGAATAGTAAAGTGGTTTAATTAAATTTTGAATTTAGCTTCGTAACACTCTGTAACATGCACAGAAAGGAATTTAGAGTGTACCAGTAGCCATAGTGTTAAATACATGAATTTAGGTGAGAGTTAGCTCAAGGCTAGTGGTATTCAAATGTTATAGGAAGACCCATGAGGGACATAGCTATCTTGTGTGAAGAGAGTGTGTATCTATCATAAATACATTTTCAGATAGGAAAATACTAACTGTGCTATTAACTGGCACATTATGCACTTGTTCTGCTTCCCAGTGTTTCCTGCAGTGTAACTTTGCACTTGTTCCTATGTTTACCATTAGCTGTAACTGCTTTCAAACCTTTAAGTAATTTACAATTCAGTAGTAACACAGATTTGTTTCCAATAATCTTTATGATGTAATCTATTTTATCATTTATCAAAAGGTCTTATGACTCTGCCAACATGGAGTTTTATGCCTCTGTAAACTAATGTTGTTCTCCAGCACTTAAAATATGTAGTACTTTGTAAAACTAATTAAATTTTACTCTAATTTTCATCTCTTGAGTGATTTGTATGCTCTTGTGTTTTGTAGCTATATTTTTCATATGTAGAAGATTTCTTTAGTGTGTTTAACAAAAGGGACTCTCTTTTCCCATTCAAGGACAGTTAAATTTACTGCATTTTTGATATAAGGTCACTGCAAGTAGGCATGAGAAAAGTAGCGATGCTATTTTCCTAATCTAAACATTATGATTCATGGGGCACATACATATGTCTGATGTCACCATGGTTTTCTTTCTTTAATAACATCCTATGTGTATGTTGGGCCAGGTAGAATAAGTTGTTAATTATGTTGTCACCACATTTTGAAGTAAAGACTTTTCATATAGGGAAATTATAGTAAAAAAGTGTCAACGGTATGAAAAAAATAGAAAAAATAGTTCTTAATGACATCTTAAAGGTTGCAATGACTGTCCTTACTAAAAGAAAAAACTTTTCAATACCAACAAAAACAAAATTAAAATGAACATAAAAAGTCATTAACAGTTGAATGCTAATGGATATAGCTAGTTTGAATTGTCTACAACAGTGAGCAGAAATAAAACCAGGTTTATCAAACCAGATTACCACTCTCAATATGGGCTTGGTCAATTTGACCTTTTTGTACCTGTTTGAAGTCTTTATAGATTTAATACTTATAGCTCTCAATATAGTGGGTATATCTTCATGAAATTTGGCAGTCTTTCAGTTAATGTTACAAGTCTTTCACATACAAAAAGTCATATTTCTTAGTGAAGTATTTTTAATAAAGTAAAATAAAGATTTGTTCATGAATATATTGAGTATTTAGTTGAAAGTTGTTTAAATATTTGTTTAAAAACAAGTGAAAGCTTAGAATGGTCTATTCTTTCATTGTGGTGTGTCTGTGGGCCAGACTAGTTTCGGAGAATTTCACTCCTCATCAGTGACCTTGGACACGACCACCAAATGAAACTTCAGACCAAACCAAGCCTTTATAGTAGTGAGGTTTTCGTTTTGAATTGTTTGTGTGCAAAGTAATTTTCATGTTAAAATTAAAATTGTGTAATTCCTAAAACCTCCTAAATGAATTTCAAACGTTTCAGTAAAACTTTATTGTTTATTTGTTACTTTCTCTATCCTATCTCAAAATGGGATTGGTCAATTCGACCGACCTGATAACCATAAAAAAAATTGGAAATAATTCTAAATTAACTTTTTCTTTCTAGAATGACTTCAAATTGGAACATGAAACTATATTCGTTTATCCTAAGTAGCTCTAAGTTTGTAACATTATACATCTATTTATACTTACATTTATTGTTTTATTGCCTTTTGAACTGTGTCTAACTACTTTCCACACCATAAATAGTTGTAACTCACTTTGAGAATGTGCAGCTCACATTACGTTATCGAATTACATTACCCACCAGCTGCTCATGTGTGTGCCTCATGAATCATTTTAAGTATATCATTGTTATTACTTATTTTACCTAATCTAGTCTTAAATAACTTTATACAAAAATCAGTATTTTTAGATTTTAGTTACTTTT
>NW_013667029.1:16193-32334 GCF_000517525.1 Limulus polyphemus
GGCAATAGGGTTAAATGGCTTGTTATTGTTATTAAAAGGATCAAAATGACTTTTTCTTTGTAATTGAAGTAGTGTGTTTATTATAATCATATTCATTTCTTGTGCAGAATATCCAATATGTTTGACCCTCTTTAGACTTTTGTTTCTACACTTAGCTGTCTACTACAACAGTTTGCCAGCAGAAGAAACAGGCCCAACAATTGACACCTCCAAATATCCTCCAAGTGAGGGAATAACTATTGAACTGTGTGCAGGAATTGTTGACAAGGACAAGTGTCTGGAGGAAATAGCAAAAGATGAGATTTTAGAAGAGTGTGGCTATGATGTGCCTATCTCCTCAATAAAGAAAATTACATCATTTAAGTAAGTATCTTCCAAGGCAAAATGTTAGGCACAATTTATTTATTGGAATATTTCTTTTTTCAATTGTATTTTCTTTCTAATGTTATTACAAGTCTGAATAAAATACTTTCAATATGATACATTACTTCTGCTCACATAATAGTTTTTCTCAGTTAATGCTGACTTCTATTTGCACAATTCTCACTTGCCACTAGCCTTGATGCTCCCATCTACTCTCATGTGTTTTCATGTAGTATGACTGTGCTGTAGCACGCAATTTAATATGCCACAACCCTTCACCACACACCCTCTTAGAGCAGCTGTCTCTCTCTATACTGTTGATTACAAATGTTTTTTTTGGTTTGGCACTGCAGTGGTCAGACGTTTTGCTCACTGATAAATTGTATTTTATTATTTGTGGGTTTTGAGCTTAGTTTTCCTACACCTTCATTCAATTTTTTTTTCTTTTCTTGGATTCCTCTGTTATTTTCAAGGAAGTTCAACCGAGGATTGTGTGACCCAATTTTTTTGAACACAAGTTCTCAATTTACAATTACCACAACTTCTGTTAGCGATGCCACAGCCCAACAACCTGGCTTCAGAGATGACCTTATCTGCAGAGTATTGTTCAGATCTTGTTCACTGTGAAGTTGAATCTTTCATCCAGTCTGAGAGTTCTCCTAAACCTTTACCAGTTTTCTCATTTCTGTAAGAGGCTGGCCAGGATGATGAGGACTTTGATAACCTTTTTCCCCCTCCTTTCTTTGCCATGCAATCTTGATCTAAGCCTTTTGACCTACCTTAGCCTTTGTCTGCTTTCCTGGACATGGTGACATGTTTGTTACATTTTGTCATTATTCTCTGTGTCTTATGACCCATCCTCTTCTCTTTTGCATTATCATCCTTCCTCTGATTATTTAGTTCTCTTTCCTTTTTCAGATGCCAGGGTCCATGCTACTTGTTTTGTGGATCAGTTGTGTTCAGGAGTCAGCATGCTACATCCTCCGCACCTGGCTCCTTTGTTGTTGGGATCTTTTGGGTCAAGATGCACTTTTAACTCATGTGCATCTACCCCCACATATTTACCTGATTTATGGATATATTGGAATGTCATGTAGAGGCTGTTCAACAGCACAGTTCTCTTACCTCCTTGTCTGTTGCAGCCTTCTTCCACAATTCCTACCCTTTTCTTTTTTCTCTCATGTCTGTGTCTTCATCACAGGTTTCAATGACAATTTGATGCATTGCTCATTTCCACCTTTCATGCTGCCGGTGAGTATCCACTGGGTATGGTCCCATTAGGACCAGATTGTCCAAGTTTGCTCCTCTTTGATACACCTTCACCACAGATCCAAGATTGTTTCAAATCTTGTCAAAAGAATTCTTGCTTCGTTTGGTTGCCTTTCTTCTGTTGTCCCCTTTCCTGTTTTCTTTCCTCCTCCTCGAGATTCCCTTAACAGCCAGCATTTTTCTGAGACAGTTCAGAATCTTATCTTCTTTCCAAAGTTGCTATCGAAGTCATTGGTCACCCTATGTCAGGGCTCTATTCCTAGTTATTCGTCATTACCAAGAAAACCAGAGACTGGGGTCCAGTCATAGACCTTTCTAGTTCAAACTGTTACATAAACATTACCTGTTTCAGTGTGATGTCTTTACTGTCTCTTTGATATACTTTTACTCTTGTCTTTGGATGATGAAGATGGATGTATTGGATGTGTACCTTCACATCCACATTTCCCAGCATCCTTTTGTTACCTTTGGTTTGTCCATGAGGGATGAGTCTATCAATTCTGCACTCTTCCATTTTTTCTCTACATTTTTTGTTAAGTGGTCAATTCTTTTGCCCATCTATTACACTTTTATGGTCTGTGGATTCATCATTATATGGATGACTGGTTGCTCTTAGCTCCTTTGCTATGAACTTTGTACAGCCAAACAGTTTCTTCTCAAAGAAGCTGCTCATTTGGGTTGGCTTGTTAAGGTGGAAAAGTCTGTTGTTATTTTGACCCAATACCTTGTCCACCTCGGAAGTTTTCAACTCCCATCTTAGTTAGGCCCAGCCTTCTCCTTTTAATTTGTGTCCTATGGAGCTATTTGTTCTGAAGGCTCAATCCTCTCTTTTACTTCCTATTTTTGAGTTTCTATCTTTTTCATATGAGAACACTCCAAGGGAACATACAAGATCAATGGAAACTTGCTAGGGATCCCCTGGGTTCCTCTATCCTCCACCCTCCCTTCAAGTCAATTTTTCTTGGAAGCTCAACAGGGATAACACCTTGGCTGGAGTTCCTTTTCTACCTCCCTGACTGTATCTTCACCTTTTCACTAATGCTTCTCTCAATGGTAGTGTTTCAGGTCACTGGTCAAGTCAGAATCCCACATCAGTCTTCTGGAACTCCTGACAGTTTGTCAGGCTTTGTATCATTTCCTTCCAGTTGTGCGGGACAAGTCGGTTATGATCCATTCCAAAAGTTCAACCATTGTCTCTTACATCAATTGACAAGAGGGCACCCATTCATGTTTCCTTTGTTTTCAAATGTTAGATATTTTCTGGGCTCATACTCAATATGTTTGCCTCTTAGTTTGTCATGTCCCAGGTGCTCTCAGTCTTATTGCAAATTGTTTATCTTGTCCCAACAAAATTTTCCCCACAGAGTGGTTCCCTTTGTCTGCAGGTCTTTCGGTGGCTGTGTTGACAGTGAGGTACCTCATTGCTGGATGCATTTTCTACCAATGTCAATACCAAATTTCCTCTGTTGTGGCTCCTAGTTCCATGTCCTTTGCTTTGGTGGTCAATGCCTTCAGTCAGGATTGGATTAACATTGGTTTAATGTCAGGTCCTTCTGATTGCCTTATTCTGGCCTGTTCAACCATGCTTTCTGTTATTTCTGGTGCTTCAGTCATGACCTTCTTTACTTCTTCCTCTGTCCATGTCCATCCTCCACCAACCTCACATGCCTGTGTTTTACTTTGCCGTTCTCATGCTGTGGCTTCATCTGTGGCATTTGTCCAGTCCCTTGTGAGCTAGATGGACTCTCCACACATGTAACGTCCTTTATTTCACAGTCCGTCTGCCCTTCTTCTTTGTTGGTTAATCAGAAGAAATTGAGCATCTCTCACTGTTGGTCTCTATGATGAGGTTATCTTCTCTCCCATTCCAGTATCCCTCATCTGTCTGATTTCTTCATATGGCTGTTTCACAATGGTCTCTCTGTTTCGTCTATTGCAAGCTATCAGACAACCTTATTTTCTACCTATTGTTTTTCTCACTTCTACTGTGTGTTTCCTTCTCCCACATTTTATTCTTTCTGTTGCCTCAGTCTTCCCCTCACACCTTTCCCGGATTGGAATCTTAAAGTCATTTCACATGCCTCTACTCTTCCCCCATTTGATCCCTGTTGTCCTGTTCCATATACTACCTTTCCTTGACCTACTTTTTGATCCTTTTGGCCTGTAGTCATTGTCTATGAGACTTGTTCGCTCTCTATGTCTTTCATATCCTATTTTATAGTAGTTATATTCTCCTTTATCCTGACTGCTCATTCCTCCTCAAGACCTCAGCAGCTCATAAGAGGAATTTTGCTTTCATATTGATTTCCCTACCTTCCATTTCCCATTTATATTCATGTTCTGCTCCACATCATCTCCTGTGTCCTGTATGGATTCTTAAGTATTATGTAATGTGTACAGCTTCCTTCCTTTATCCAATGGAATCCTTCTTCCTCCCATGACTTTACCCTGATTACACTTACAAGGTTGGGTTCACCAACTTATCTATTTGGCTCATTCCTTGTTATTCCATGATTCCCAGTGCCTTTTCCAGGTCTGTTCTCACCAGATCTGCCACCTCTCCATGTCGTTAGCTGGTTATTTCTGTCTTCCATTGGAGAAAATCATCCAGACTGGCATGTGGACCATGCTGCATGTCTTTGTCACCCATTATCTACATCATTTTGCTGAATCCTCCTCAATCAGATACCGTCTGTCTCCTGATACCAGCTTGCTCTTGTTGATTCAACCATGAATGGGTATGTTTTTCATTTCTTTTTCACTTACAGTTACCCTATGCTTCATTCTGGATCCCACTCTGTAATGAGTGGTGATTGTCCAGGTATACTTGTCAGTTGGTAATCCCCTATCCTACCTCCTCCTGAATGCTGATTCCCAGAGATTCTGGTTATAAGCTGGCCCAGCCATCAGATCTGCCCAGTTGGACTTTTCAGGTCCATAATGCTTAACATGAAGATGATATGTTCCACAGGACTGCACCCAAACTGTATGGACTCATGGACTATCATAAGTAAAGCAGGGAAGGGATTGCTGTCCATCCTTTTATCCCTGATTGACTACTTCAGGATTGGCCTGCTTTTCAAAATAGGGTTTTGCAGTCACCCATTGCATTTTCTCTGGTGCTGCATTTATCCAAAATCCTCACTATGCTATTTTTCCCTCTTCTAGTTGGTTTTGGACTGGAGTTTACTCTCCACATTGCATTCCACCTTCCTACTGTCACCCAGATGTCAGGTCCTTAGGTGTCTGGTGTTGGTAGTGTAGGCCTGGATTTTTGGAATGGAAATCCTTTTTCCTTATGATTCCTGAGCCTTATGTGAAGATGGTTGGGACCCTTCTCCTACTGTGGCCCAGATGCCCCATTCCTTGTACTACCAGGTTTTGGACTGGAGTTGACCCACCGATTACATTCTGATATGCCTTAGCCACTCTACGTCATTCGTGCATTCATTTTGTTGGATATGCTTCTTTCTGCTCTTTTCATTTCAATACTATTCTTCACTACAGGGGAAAATTATACCCGGTACAGATTTGGTGTGGTCTCCCACGGATGTGACTACATCCAGTGAGGTTTCACACTCCATGGGTTTACTTTGTGCACTTTCTGAAAGGTGCTTGTTTGGGTAACTTTGCACTATCTACCCACCATTTCAATCTTGGATTTTAGCTATAATATTTGAGAGGAGGAAGATATCCTGTTGGAAGTTGATATTTTCCTACACTGAAAAAATGTATTTCTGATAGATACTTACCTCCACTGACACTTCTAGTTCATCTATATATGCCTAATCTTGAAACAATGTTTGCACTTGACAGTATAGTGGGAGTCAGTTGTACTAGGAGGGTGTGTCATGCTCCTATTGGTGGATGGTTGTCCCATGCTCATTTGCATGCTAAAGCACAGCCGTACCATGCGAAAACAAGTGAGGGTAGGTGACAACATCAAGACTAGCAGTGAGCGAAAATTGCACAAATATAGGGCAGCACTAATCAAGAAAAGCTATTATGTGAAAAAAAGGTATCTATTAGAAATACATTTTCAGTGTAAGAAAATTTTAACTTTTGTTTTACAGATGAAGTTTTCTTTTATCCAATATTTAAAAATGTATAGATATTAAAACTCAATTTTTTTATGGAAGATCACAATACCCATACAACTTATGTTCTTCTATTGAATTCCTCAAAGAAAAGGTTTGATGTATTATTGAAAAAACTTTAATATTGATTTTTTCTTTTAAATGAAAGAGCTAACCAGTATTTCACTTGGAGAGAAGTAGTTTATATAGTTTCAGGTTTTTTTTATTTCTTTATCTCCCTTGCTATGGGCTTGGTTGAATAGGCTGAGTTCATGACCCCAAATTGACTTTATTGTTTCCATATAACTTCTAATATATTTTGTGTATCTTAATGAAATTTTGAAAGTTTTCAGTAATAATTAACAGTCATTTGTAGGCAAAAAATCAGAATTTTTAATAAGTATTTTCACTAAAGACATATCCATGAATTTATGATGTCAGAGTATTGACTGCTCTGAGTGCAAAGTGATTTTCATTTTAGCATTAAAATACTTTTTTCATCTGAAAAATCTCAAATTTTATTTGCATAATCTCTAAATCTTCCTAAATAAATTTCAAATGTTTTTCTCCAGGAAAACTTGGTATATTATGTTATTTTCTCAACCTGAAATCTATACAACGTTGATCAATTTGATCAACTTCATAACCACCAAACAAATGTGAAAAAAATCTAAATTACCCTATTTTTTCTTTCTAGAATCATAACATGAAACTACATTTCTTTATCCTAAATAGCTTAAACTTGTAACAGTGTACATCTTTTTATACTTAGATTTTATTATTTTATTACTTTTTGAATTATGTCTAACTAATATTCTCACCACATCAGTTCCAAATCACTTGGTGAATGTGTATTTTACATTACCCTATCGAATTACATAATGCACAGGCTACTTGTGAGTTGCTTGCAAGTGTACCTCATAAAATATTTTTATTATTATTTAGTTTATGTAATAAAACTATCTAATGTAAAAAGTTTCTAATTTTTACATTTTTGTCACTTTTATAATAATAATTAAAGAATGCACATGAAAACAAGAAATAACGTACTTACCTGGGTCTTCTTTTTTTGCTGTCGACTGTCAATGAAATTTAACCCTATTCTTTATACTAATAGTACTAATGCACTAAATAGTTTTTATATAATTAAGTAATACACCAAAGAATCCAGAATAATAACATGCAAGAAGCAGACAATGTCTCATTACAATTTTTCTGGCTTTCTAACTATGCAATAAGAGCCATTAAAAATTCTAAGCTCATTGATGTGTTTCCAGTGGGAGTAAAATTTGAACTGGAGCAAAATGAACAATTCTCTGTATAGAAAACAATGTAATATGATATGTCATTTGATAGATTAAAACCTTGACTTCCTATTGGATAAATAATATAGTATTAAACTTCAGACGGAACTATTGGCAAGTTGTGAAAAAGAGGATGTGACAGGTGGGCATGACAATTGTGTTCTGATTTTCTACTTATGGCTTTGTAACAAATAAGACTGAAGGCTGTAAAAATTATTCTTTGAGCAATGACAACATTATAATGAGTAATTTACATTAAATTTTGTAGGTCTCAGAGGAGTGGTAAATAAATAAGAAAACAGGGAACACCTAGAGAGCAAATGTCACAATTCTCATACTAGGGG
Organism: Limulus polyphemus; assembly: GCF_000517525.1. Classification (NCBI taxonomy): domain Eukaryota; kingdom Metazoa; phylum Arthropoda; class Merostomata; order Xiphosura; family Limulidae; genus Limulus; species Limulus polyphemus. The sequence continues at coordinate 23,550 of NW_013667029.1, forward strand.
AAATTCAGAAATTTTGTTTCATATTGCCTTAAAAAATTAAGAACTTAACTTATATAATATTAAGATTTGGATTATTAGCTACATTTTTATGCCAAGTGTATTAGTATACGATAATAAGAAAGTAGTTTAATTAATTTTGGAATTCACTAAAATCTTGTGACCTGTGCAGAAAAAATACCTATAGCAAAAGTGTTAAATACACCCAAATCCACTAGGACAGAAATGATAGTTATAGCTAAAGAAGGTATTATATTGCTTTGCAGTATATGCATATGTGAATACTATTTATTGAAGCATGTGACTAAGATAAATCAAAAAGGTTTTATTTCACAAGGATGAGATCAAGAATAACAAATGTGGCATGCCTGGCTAAGTAAACCATTAGTCCAATGGCAAGTGATAATTCTTATACAATTAGGAGTTTGTGAGAAAAAGAATGATCTGAACAGACAACCAAACTTATTAGTTGTGATTGGATTGATCCATATTGTGGTCTTCAGTAATTGGCAAGTAGCTACGTGAAGGGTTGTAAAGCACTAAGACACATATTTATATATATTTTGGCACAGCGGAATATAATATCAAATTAGAAACTTGTAGGCTTTATGTATTATATCTTACACTATGATTATCAATAGGTATGTTTTTCTTGCAGTATTGAAGCTTTACAATACAACTGCAGCTTTGTATGATTCAGTCATACTGTTCTAGAATGAAAGTCTAAAATTTGTCAGATTGGATCCAATATTATTTTATGTAACTTCATGTTTTTCATGTTTAAGTTGTCATCTTTTAAGCTGTCCTAAAAAATATGTGAACCGTGTTTTTTCTCTTTCAAAGCAAAAATGCTTACCCCTTTGCACACTGTAACTATTCTTGCATGTCTGCCTTCGAGCTTTTGCACATGCCACTAGCCTTGAACTATCTCCCACCTAAGACACATGTTATAATGCGAATTGTGCTATTGCATGATACAACAATAGCTTTCCATCAAAAGGAGGGTGGCATTGTCCATGTACAGTAGATCCCATAAGCACTTGCACTCAAAATTAACTTTATTTCTTATCCTCATCACTATCTTTAACAAACTTTTTTTCTTAAATTTAAAAATAATCAATTTTGAGAGATATGTGCTGCCTTTTCAATGTTAACTTTCTATGGTTCCTTTTAGTTGAGTTTAAAGCTACATTCCCACTACATAATTTAAATAATAATATTAATTTTTGACCAGCAGAATTGCTATAATGATAACAAATTCCCAAGTAATGGTAACTACTACCTCCTCTAACACTGCCCCTACTTTGTCTGTGGCCAATGGAGACTCATTATTGTTGAAAACATTACTGCCACATGTCACATGTGATCCGATCTTTGATGTCTTCCTTGCTTCCTACCCTTATCCCTGCATCTGAAGTGCATTCTCTTCTTTCTGAACCCAGTCCTGAGGATGACGACATTTGTCAGCTCTTTCTACTTTCTTGGTTTGCACTAATTTCTTCTTTACCTGAGGAAGACAATGTCCCTCCTCCAAATATCTTGGCCTGGCATGGCCAGGTGGTTAGGGCGCTCGACTCTCAATCTGTGGGTCACGGGTTTGAATCCCCGTCACATCAAACATGCTCACCCTTTCTGCTGTGTGGGTGTTATAACGTGATGGTCAATCCCACTATTCGTTGGTAAAAGAGTAGCCCAAGAGTTGGCGGTGGGTGGTGATGACTAGCTGCCTTCCCTTTAGTCTTACACTGCTAAATTAGGGATGGCTAGTGCTGATAGCCCTCGTGTAGCTTTGCACGAAATTCCAAAAAACCAAACCAAATATCTTTGTGGATTTGATTTCTCAATTGTTGTTTTTTCTAATTTCTCTTTCTCCTATATCCTTTGATTCTTCCCCTTTCTTACTACATGACTTTTATGCTGAGGATTACTTCTTTTTTTCTCCTTCTGACGTGTGTCCATCTTGACACATACTTGAATCAGCTTCTTTTCCATTTTCAAATGCCTCATCCTCCTCAACTCAAGGGTTCCTACACCATGGCTTATGGCCATTCACCTTTTCCAGTCTTGGATTCCCAATTCACGAAGTTCCTTCTACCTGCTTGGAAGGCTTACCTCCTAACTCCAGTAACAGTCTACAGTGCTCAGTTTCCCTGTTATTGCCTTTTTCTTACTCACCTCCTTCATTACTTATTCTGCCTTCATTTTCTGTCTGAAGATCTATGCTATGATCCCAGTAGTTTTTCTGGGGACCTATGGTCAGTTATTTTCAATACTTTGGCCAGGGTTTCATCTTCTATCTTGTATCTGCTTACGTGGTTCTTCTGTTGTTGGGACTTTCTGGGATGTGATGTTCTTCTATCTACCATTTGTCTTTCCCATTCTTATCTCTGTGACCTCTATTTGACCCATTTTCTTCACCCTGAAGTTTTTTGGGTATTTCTAATGCCTTGGAAACTCAATTTAATGCTGCCCAACACCAGTGCTCCCTTTTCTCGTCTCTCACAACCATGTGAGTCCAGTCCCATTCCTTGATCCCATGAACCCTCCATCTGTCTGTCTTTTCCCATTTCATGTTCCTCTACTGCTTCTTGACTCCCTCCCTCTCATATGGCAGCTGTTGGGAGTTTTGATGCCCCCCCCCCCTAGATCAGGCCCTGTACTGCCATGTCTGTTTCTGTTCACACACCTCTGGACCTCTTGTATAGCTGACTGGTGGGTCATTCAGTTTCTTACACATGGTCTTTCTCTTCACTTCTCATCTCTTCCTCCTCTGTCCTATTTTCCTGTTCCTTTTCCTCCTCCTTCTGATCATCATTGTCTTCTGCATCTTAAGACCATGGTATCTGATCTTTGGGACATGAAAGCCATTGAAAGGGTCATTTTACTATCACCAGGTTTTTATTATTGCCTTTTTGTTGTCCCTAAATAGATCAGGAACTAATGTTCCAACATTGACCTTTCTTCTCTCAACTACTATCTGGTGGTTCCTCAGTTCATAGTAGAGGGGTTTCTTCTTTGTTTTTTTTTTAACCTTGGAGTATGGATGATGAAGGTTGATGCCTCAGATGCCTTTCTTCACATTCCAATTGCCCTGTCCTTGCATCATTTCCTTTGTTTCATGCACTATGATCAGGTGTACCAGTTTTGAACCCCCTCCTCTGTTATCACTTTGACTCCTTATGTCCACTGTTTTGGATATTGTTTCCATTATTACATGGGATGAATGACTCTTCCTCCCTTCTTCTCAGGAGACCTCCTTCTTGGCCATACATTTCTTCACCAAGAGGCAGCTTGTTTGGGCTGATTGTTCAAGTTTTCCAAGTCGTTTAGGACACCAACTTAATACTTGATCCACCTTGTTGTCATTGAATTCTAGACTCAATTGAGGGCCAACCTTCATTTATGGGACATGGAGAATCTAGTTACCTTTACTCTTGCCTGTCTTATACTTCCTGCTCAAAAGGTTCTGTCTCTTTTGAGGACTCTCACTTCCCTGAAACATCTTGTCCCTTTGGGCTGAGCTCACATGAGGCTTCTTCAATGAACTTTGGGCAACCAGTGGAAAATCTCTTATGATCCTTTGTCTTCTCTTGTGATGCTACTGCCTTCCCTTCTTGAGGACCTGTCTTGGTGGCTGGATCATGCCAACAGTATGGATGGCATTGCATTGCTGCCCCCTATCTGTATCTCCATCTATTCACTGATGCATCTCCTTCAGTTTGGGATGCTTCTCTGGACAACACATTGACACTAGTGGTTTGGTCTCCTGTAGAGCAGTCTTTTCACATCAATATTCTGGAGCTCTTGGCCACCCATCTTATCTGGTTATGATCTTATCTAATAATTTTACAGTCCTTTCCATTATCAATCTTTAGGGTGGGACTTGCTCCAGGGACCTTTGCTTTCACAAGTTGGGCTTTCTGTTTTGGGGCCACTCACACTGGGTTCATCTGACAGCTTTTTGTGTCCCAGAAACTTTGAACCTGGTGATGGATTGACTCTATTAATCAGATATCATTCTTCTTATGGAGTGGTCACATCATTGATCAATGCCTTTGTCACTCCTCTCAATGCCAAACTCCCCCCTTTTCTGGCCTCCAGAACCTCATCTAGCACTTCTGGCTGTGGATGCTCTCAGCCAGGACTAGTCTCATCTCTTTCCGTAGTTGTATCCTCCTCTTTATGTTCTCCAACACATCTTAGCACTGATTTGTGACACTCCTCGTTGGGTCTGGTTGTCAACACTTTTTGGGCTAGTTCAGTCTTGGTTTCCTGTTCTTTGCCAACTAGTATCCAAGACACTTATTTTTCTGCCTCCACCTCGGTCACTCTTTCTCCAACCTCATAGTCTTTCTCTCACCTGTGAGTGTTGTCCATTCTCTTCATATATGGGATTTGTTTGATACCTTGTTGGCTGGTTAAGTTTTCTGACCACATAGCCCATCTATTATGTCAGTTGTGTCACCCTTCTACTTTCTGTCTGACTTTCAACAAAAGTGGTGTGTGTTTTTCACCATTGATCTATCTGTTGCTGTCTACCACTAGGCCACCTTACTGTTACCTTCTTTATCTGATTGTTTGACTTAGAATTATCAGTTTTAATCATCAAAGGCTATTTTGAAGCCTTGTTGACTATCTTTCAATTTTCTTACATGGTCCTATTTTTCCTCACCTCTCCTCCTCCTTCAGTTGCCTTCTCCTAAGAACGCTCATCAATTACACTAGCCCCTCCACCACATCATTATTGAATGTTAGCTACTGTGTGCAGAGAGGTCTTTTGTTTCAAAATGTAACATTCTCTTTACCTGAAAATGTATTTCTGCTGGATGCTTACCTCTCTTCACACCTTTCTTCCCCACTACCGGTACACATTTTTCTTGCCCTCTTCTAACGATGAAGTTAATTTTGATCACTAGTGCTTATGGGTATTTACTGTGTATGTAGGATGTGTGATCATCCTATTTGTGGAGGACTATTGTCACATGATGATTACATCATGCACCAGTGGAGTTCACATTATAACACACTTAGATTGGAGATTACCCAAAGACAGATGTGCAAGAAATAGCTACTATATGCATGTGTTCAGGTTTATTCATCTTCAATGTCAGTAGAACATGTTCAGTTAGCCCTAATCCTGAACTAAACTTCTGCTGCTCTGATTTCTCTTTTTTCTCTCTCTCTCTCTCGGAAATGTTCTATTGAACCTATTTCTGTTCCACATGAGGGTGCTAGTATCATGTTAGAGGACTAATTTTTCAAATCATTATTTCTGCTACATTCTTCTGATATTCAGGTTTTTGTAAATGCTTTTACTAATTACCAGAATATTAATAGCCTTCATGTTCCCCATGTTTGTCATGCAAGTGGCCTTTTAACAGAGTCATCATCTACTACTCATCTTCTGAAGCTCTTGAACCTCAGATTGGCTATTGTTTTTGTGGATCTTCTACGTGGTCTTCTTTCATGACTCCCCATCAGTTTTCTACCCTGTACACTCTGATTTCTCTAATTTTTAAGTTTTCTTCTTCTTATCAGCAACTCTCATTCTCCAGATTCTTTTATTTATGTTCAGATTTCCACCCTACAATAACTTAGTTGTGGTTCGCACTAATGATGTTTCTGTATCAGTTTTAGAGGAAAGACTTGTTTTTTGCCATCCAAATCTGATTGTCTATTTTTATGGCAATATATTTTATATCTGTGACCTTCTTTCATTGTGTCAGTGAAGAATAATATGAAAATAATTGTTCTTTGGCAAATTTTTACAACACTGCAGGTTAGGCATACATATTGATAAACTGGTAATGAAGCATAAAGAAATTGTAGAAAAAGAAATACTACCTATCAATTAAAACTAATGTGAAAAGTGACATTCATTGTATTTTTTGTATATTGTTTCTATTACCACATGACTCTTATGTTTCTTCACACCTTATCTTCTTTGCTGATATAGAAAGAGCTTCTTTCTTGCATTGTTTTTATTTATAGGAATTTTACCTGAACATGTTTTCAATTCAGAAGCAGCAGCTGATTAGGATTCTAGCCATTTGATTGTTGTCTTGTCATTCTTTCTTGAGACAACCAGTAAGTATGATTCACCCTCTTGCCTTCCCTTCTTCATTAATTTCTTAGTTGATATCTGCTACTACTCCTCATTTCTTTTCAACCTCATGTGGTCAAATAGAGAAGTAAGTGAGATAGCTCTATTCAAACCTTTAAATAACATTCTTTTGTCCCAGCTAGTTTTAACATCTGGACTTCTGATGGGTTGTCTCAGATGACTTGTTCATTTGTGGAACCCTTTGCTTTAGGACTGTTGATTCAAGTAATCCTTCAGTCAGATCTTTATCTTCAGTTTCACTGTTCTCTTCCTGTGCAACCATTTTTCCCCCTCTTCTTTCTAATTCAGTTTGCTAATGTTTTATGAATCATGAAGTCTTAGATGACCTTCAGAAAGGGACAATTGAAATAAGTTTTATACTTCTTCAGCAGGTTTACACTTCCATCTCTCTTTAGAGCCCAAGAAATTAGTAGATTTTATAACTGTCATAGATCTGTCTCAACTTAATTGTTACCTGGAAACACCTCATTTCAAAATGGAATTTATTAGGTTGTTGCATCAATGTCTTTGTTGAAGCCACTGGATGACAAAGGTGGATGTACAGAATGCTGATATGCATATTCCTCTTCATCTGTCATTGCTTTGTTTTTTCCATTTAGAAGGTAGTTTATTACTTTTAGCTTGGCCTCGGATTCTTTTGTTTTCTGTCAAGTAGTCAAAGCATTTACTTGTCTTCTCCAGTCACTTTACATGAACTTTAATTTCTATACGGACAATTGCCTTATTCTGAACCATTCATCCAATCAGTCTTTTCAACACACTTAGTTGACCACCCAGTTAGCTACATTTCTTGAGTGGATCATTCACAAATCTAAGTCCCAGTTAGTACCAACATAGTATGTAGTAAATCTGGGATTTTGGATCAACAAAGTTCAAGAAACATTTTAACCTTGGAGTCTTATTGTTTATATTCTTCTGTCTTGCCTACCTACCACTAAAGATACCCTTTCTGATTTGGGATCAATGGCTTCTTTTTATAATGTCATTTCTTTGGAGTGCAGTCACATGAAACACCTCCAATGGGGTCTTGCTTCTCAGTTGTGTCTGAACACCAAACCTATTTTTATGCAGCATAACTGTTTCTCTCATCAATCTCAAGTTTCTCCAGTTTTAATGGAATCAAAAGTTTATATCAGCTGGGGCCATCTTTCTTTCTTTTTATATAGCTCTTCTCTTTTAATAGATATATCTTATGGATTGGATACTGTGTTGGTGAATCAGCAGTTGTTCTGGTTTTTAGACTCTTTTTAAAGAAGCAACAGCTCACATCAATACATTAGAACTATGAACTATTCAATGTACTCTTCTCATGTTTTTGCCTTTTCTACACCACCATTCTTTGTTTTGCTGCAGTTTCAATACTTCTTTGGCTTCATTCACAACATGTTCTCCTTCAAGCCTGTTATGTTCTCAATCTAATGAACAATTAGACAGACTCTTAGGATCATTGACTTTTCTCCACAGAGTGAACTCTCCACCCTTTTTGTTTTAATGGCTATGCAAACATCTAGATTGTCTATTGATTGATGCCTTTGCTACATCAGATAACCATCTTCTTCCACTCTACAGGCCTTCAGTCTCAGATCCGAATTGTCGCTGTGGATGCTTTGAGTCAATCATGGAAAAACTTTTACACCTTCCTTGTTTGCTCTCCAAGATTAGTTATATGAGGTGCTATACTCAACTTTTTGTTCCACTTTGGCCAGATCTGCCATGTTTTCCCTTATTACATCAATTTTCTCATGGGTAAATAGTCCCAATACTAGCAAGGGAATATCATAATCAAATATCAATTTTGCATATGATTTCATGTCTAGATTCTTTGTGAGAGAAGCCGGATTCTCTTCTAGACTAGCTCTTACATTAGCTCACTCTTACTGATATTCTTTCCTAGAAGTCTGTCAATCCCCATTAGACTACTTTCAGGAGTTGGTGATTAAACATATTTTTTGTCTTTCTCCAGTTGCTCAACAAATTGTTTCTTTCTTCATGCTTTTATTTCATAATTGTGACTTGTCAGCTTCTTCCATAGCCTTTAGGAAGGTTGTTTATCCCTATACACTGAATTACTCTCCTTCAATCTTACTTTTACTAACTGATAAAATGGCTTGTACAGTTGATCTGTCTTGTTTATCATTATTTTTCCAAATATTTCATAAGTGTATTTTGGGTTACATTTTACTAAATTTTCTATTTGCTCAAAAGATATCTTGAAAGCTGACATGGGGAAAATTTGAATAGGTTGTAGTTTATTGCTTCAGCTTCAGTATTTCCTTTACCTCTGGTTATGAATTTGGAAGCCAGATGAAATCCCTGGGAGTTGACTTATTCTTTATGACCCACTTGTTTATAACTTAGTCCCATACTTATTTATTTTATATGGCAACACCCTGTTACTAATTTCAGGGGTTCTGAGGTTGAGCAGTCATTTGAATATACATAAATAAAAATCCATTTGGGACTCTCACTTGTCTTATATACCTCTGTGTTTCTCCTAGACAAGGGCCTGGCATGGCCAGGTAGTTAGGGTGCTTGACTCGCATTCTGAGGGTCGCGAGTTTGAATCCCCATCACACCAAACATGCTCGCCCTTTCAGCCGTGGGGGCATTATAATGTGACAGTCAATCCCACTATTTGTTGGTAAAAGAGTAGCCCAGGAGTTG
>NW_013667029.1:32524-35313 GCF_000517525.1 Limulus polyphemus
CATTCCACCCTCTACGATGGAGCTCAAGGAGAGGGTGATACCCTTTGATTGCTGATGATGCCTCAGCAAGTACCTTTTCCTCCATTTTTATATGCCCATCTTTATGTAGCATTTGAGACATCTGAGACAAGATGCTTGTTCTCCATATCATGTCTCATAGCTCCAACAGTTGCACTGTCCTCGAGTTGTTGAGCCTATCTTTGGGTCTGCCTAGGTATAAAAAACAGTATATCTACATTCTACAATACCAAAGGTGAACATGCAAAATATTATCTTTAAAGAAACTTAAAAGATATTATTTATGAACTAACTTTGTAATAGTTTCCTAAAAGATCAATTTGCAATATTTGGAAGTTAATTTGTCAATGATTATTTTGTGCGTAAAGCTAATAAGATGATAGTTATTGAGATGTTCTAATATACTTGCACATTTCTGTATGTATATATGTCTTTAAAACATTTCCTTGTATGAGGGTTAGCATTAGTTTTTGTATTTTATTTTCCTGAAAATGCCCCCCAGTGGCACCTTCGGTATTTCTGCAGACTTACAATGCTAGAAACCAGGTTTCGATACCCGTGGTGGGCAGAGCACAGAATGCCCATTATGTAGCTTTGTGCATAACTTCAAACAAGCAAACAAACAAGTTCCTGATAAAATATGTGTGATATAATCATCTTAAGTAAACTTAAGAAATATGCTGTTTTTTAATAATTATTTGAATCTTTTTTTTTCCCAAAAATGTTTTTTCATCAGGTCAGGAGTTGGAGTATCTGGATCAGTACAGACTTTATTCTATGCTGAAGTCACAGATGGCATGAGACAACACAGTGGTGGAGGAAATACTTGTGAGGGGGAAGAAATAGATGTAGTAGATTTGACCCTATCAGAAGCTAAAGCTTTGATTTTTAATGAGGATGTCCCTCGACCTGTAACTCTTATCCTGGCACTTATGTGGTTTTTTGATGGCAATATGTCACTCACTAATTTACCAAACAAACTGTAGATTTATTGTAATTATGTAAACCTTAGCTATATATGAAGCCACGTGATGTTTGGTCAAACTTTATTATATGTGACAAACAAAATAGATGTACAACTGAAATATATTATGACATTTCTTTACGTATTATATTATGAAAATGACAAAATGCTTATTTGAATCCTTCATATCTTTAAAACATTTAAATTAGGATAAGAAACATTGAAATTCTCACTAAGGGATATTAAATATTATAATGTTTGTTTTCAAAAATTATAATTGCTGATAAAGATGATAAAGGTTAAGAACAAACTCATTAGAACTAAAAATCAAAATAAATAAGTATAGATATTTTCTTACATGGAATTGAAGAAAAGGATTGTGTATCTGGATACATATGGTTAAACCTTAAACAAATTTTCAAGTTCAAATGAGCTTGTGAACAGTTACTTTTTATTAAACTGTAGAATACAAGCATACCTAATTTAAATTTTTGTGTATGTTACAGGAATGATTGAATATTTGTCATTTTAGTTGTTTTAATTTGTTGAATTACTGACTAAATTGTATTCACAAGAATAATGATCTATAAAGCTGTATTATGAAACCATTATACTTGTTTTACATTCCAAATGAGTGTTGTTTTTTTTAGTGTACAAATATATCTAAATTAAGTTACTTCAGGAGAATGTTTTCCTTTCTCCACAAGGTTTTGTGCTTTCTAAAAATGTTATGCTTAGAGAACTTGCATCGTATTGTAGACTGGTGACCCTATGCCAAAATGTACCATGACCCAAAACAAATTACAAAAGAATTTCTGTCTGCAGTTTTAAATTCATATGAACCCCTTCTAACTGTGACAGGAGTTATACCTTTTTGCGACTTTGTATAATCTCAAAATATTGATTTGAATGATGTCATAAGTAAACAAAACCATCAACTTGTTGTTTCTGCTGTAAACACCATCATCTAGCATTTCATTGGAAAGATCTTGACAAATTATTTTTGATTAGCAAAGAAAAGAGAATTAAATGATAATGTTACAAATTATTAATATATGACTAGGTAATATTGACTTTGATAATGTAATTTGTTAACAGTCACTTGTTAACAAGTATAACCTCACTATGTAGGACCACCTTTGAAAGAGCTGTGAAAGATCATTGCAAATAAAAAAATGAGATACATCCTAGTTTGAACTCAATATGTGAGTGTAATAAATGAACTTTCCAGCTCATATTACAACCCAACTCTTTGAATTTATCAAGCATGTTATTGACAATATTTTCATAATTTGGGTCCTTGTTCTTTCCTAAAAATTTGTCAATAACATCTTTAAAGGTAATCTGTGCTTCTTTTTCAACTTTTTTCATTGTCCTTTAGATCTGTTCATCTGAAGTCAATTTACTAATCTGAGGCCCAACAAAAATCCCTTCTGAATGAGCTGGGAATTGCCCACATAGATACTTGAAACAGTCGCCATTTTTGTCTAAGGCCTTTAGAGACTGCTTCATCAAGCCCAGTTGTATGTGAAGTAGAGGTAATAGAACTTTTTTTGTGACAACCAGACTTTCACGTTCAATGTTTTCCAATTCTGGTATCAGGCTGACTCTGCGTGGCCAGTGTTGATTTCATGCTCTGCTGTCCCAACACACGAAAAACATGGAAACTTTGTATAACCATAATGTTGATCCAACAACATACAAAAGACTTTTAAGTCTTCACAAAGTAGCCAACCAGGTTCTTTGTATTAGGATCGTCAAGAAATTAATGTCGCGTTTTTAAGACAAAACATTTATTAAATGAAAT
>NW_013667029.1:36180-37237 GCF_000517525.1 Limulus polyphemus
CATTAAGTTCTTGATGACCTAATATTTCACCTTATTAACAAGAAGTTCGAGATTTTCGTATGCTTCCTTCAAGTGAACCGAATGAGCAATAGGAACAGATGCATATATGTTACCATTGTGAAGAAGAACGCCTTTTAGACTTTTGAAAGAAACAATGACCAATTGCCACTGATTTAGTTCATAGACTGCAGCTCCTAGCATTGTTATTAATTCAGCAGTATTGTTGCAACAAACCAGTGAACCTTCTTGCGAAAAGTATGACATAAACTCTTACTCATGATATCTGTACCAGTAAAATGATGTCCCTCGAGAAAGTAAGTTCTTGCCTGAAGTCTGGACCCCAAAATCTCTGAAAGGGCGAGCATGTTTAAGGAGGGGTATTGATCCCGCGAGCCGAGGGCCCTAACATTAAGGTAAATTAATAGATATAATAACCAGTTTCTACCCGCGTGTCACGCTTCTTTTTTGGTAATGGTCTACAATTTACATCGTAGCATAGCAACGAAACTATCAACTGATACTGTTGTTAGGCCAACTATGGTGTTCATGTTGAATGCTTAATATACATATTGATTTGTTAGAAAGGTGGGTTTTTTATTTTTTTAATGACTTCGGTGATATAACAGCAAATTAGGTTAATTAAAAAATGATTTAGATTTAGAATTGATATTTTTCTTTCATGAGAAGTTTTATGCACTTGGGCCTAGGATAAGTTATTGCACACTAGTCTTTGCTTTAGGCTTAATTACAAAACAAATAGCACTCTCGGCTCTGTTATCGCACAGGAAAAAATTAAATAACATTTTATCTATATTTTTTTAGTTGTTCAATGAACATCTACGTTTTTGACATTTAGTTGTAGACAAAAGCAAAATATAAGTTACCAAAGAATATAATGAAGTAGTGTTTCTGGGAAGCCTTACTTTATGTTTATGTATCAGGCCTAAAACTTAAATTATTGTTAAGTATCTGTTCGTTTGTTAATTTCCGGTAAAAATTCTTTCCTAGAAACTTCAGCAATATAAGTCCCTTCTTGATTAAAACTAATTTATTCTAT
>NW_013667029.1:38237-39943 GCF_000517525.1 Limulus polyphemus
TGCACGCTTGACTCTTTGATCTATCTGTATCTCATCTATCCCGCTGGTTTTTCTCGCCAGGCTTATATACTGAAAAAAAGAGGGCGCCTCGAACAAACTCGTACCTCCCCGATAATTCCCCGCTGGCGTAACATTATACTACAAATAGACCTACTATTGCTAATGTTAGAGTCAGATAATATTTAGTTACAAGTGTATAAGTGTGAACGCATAGTATTTAAACTACGCAATTAAAGAAATATTAACAGTAGAATCTTTATTAAATAAAGTTACTTAGTTTATCAATTCATATCATCTTTCATTCGTTTTAGTTACATCACGAAATCCATCAGTCTCCTTTTTTTTCACTAAAACTGACCTATTATTACGTTATCACTAACTGTATGGAGAAGGCTTATTCCTTTTGTCACTCTGTCGAGAAAGGTGATGCTCAACAATATACATCATGGATTAGCAACAACACTATCACCTCATTGTTGTTAGGCGAACTATGATGTTTATGTTAAATACCTAATTCACACGTTGATTTGTTAGAAAGGTTTGTTTTTTATTCTTTAATTTGTTGATAACTTTGGTAACATAGCAAAATAGTTTCATTCATAAGTTTTATGACATTGACTTGTAGCCAAAAGCAAAACAAAATTTACCAAGTAGTGTTTCAACTAAGCCTTACGTTGCGATGAATTCAAATTCGATGACGAGGAACCCACTTTGAGACTAATAATGCTTTGAGACGGCTTTTTCTTCATTTACCCATTCAAGCCTTATGTTATGTTTATGCAATAGGCATAATGCTTAAATTACACTATAAATAGGCCAACTATTACTAACGATTTAGAGTCAGTGTGCAAAAAGTTATAAGTGGTGAATAAATGTTAATAAACATTCTTTTTGTATTTTAACACATATATTACCTATTTGGTCTTAAAACATAAAATAAAATAAACGTTTATATTATTACCAAATATCTGTTACGACAGCTGAAGTCACGTGACGCTGGTAGCACGTAATGAGTATCTAGAAGGTTCCTGAAGGCTCGAGTGTTTGCTAGACTCCCTCCATTTTGTATATATAAGACCGGCAAGAAGAGACGGGATGGATAAGCGCGGTAGTGACCGTAAGTAAATTGCGTGAATCGTTGTGAATTATAGCGTGTGTGTAAGTTATAGTGACTGTGGAAATTAAGTGTATTGAAAAAGAATAAACTAGTTTTATTTAAAAAAGGACTTGTGTCGCTAAAGTTTCATCAGAAAGAAATTACACGGGAAATTAACAAACGACCAGAGACGTAACAAATTGGTGTCAGAGAGTGGGACGGAAAAGAAAAAAAAATGAAAATGAGAAGTAGCAAATCAAACTACAGCTTAGCAGATTTGATGGCAGCAATACAAGAACAGCAAAAGAAACAAGGAGAGAGATTACAGTAGTGGTTGGAGGAGAAAGAAAATAAACAAGAAGAGAGACTACAGCAGTGGTTGGAGGAGAAAGAAAATAAACAAGAAGAAAGTCTCCAAAAGTTGAGATAAAGCCAGAGTACACAAATGGAAAACATTAGTAAATTTCAAAGCGAATTAAATATATTAAAGAATGATTTACTGTCTTTCACACAAGGAGGATATATTAGCCATCGACCTAATCAGCCTCAGACAGTGGAAAGCCCCTAAACAGCTAAACCCTGATTCAGACATCTTCAGTCCTGCCAGAAG
>NW_013667029.1:40945-45038 GCF_000517525.1 Limulus polyphemus
GAAGGTCACGCGACGACAGTAACACGTCATATTCTCGAAGGTTCGTGAATGCTCTGGCGTTTACTAAGTTTCGGTGTTCTTTTATATATAAGACGGTCAAGACGTAACGACAACAATGTAATGCTGTGTAATTGAATTGCGGACAGAGAGAGAGAATATTGTTGAGTCGAGCACGTGAGACGTTCGTTGTGAATTATAGCGTTTGTTATAGCGCGACTATGGAAATTAAGTGTATTGCAAAGTTGTATTCAGAAAGAATAAACCAGTTTTATTTAAGAAAGGACTTGTGTCGCTATAGTTTCATCGGAAAGGATTTTTATGGAAAATTAACTAACGAACGGAGGCGTAAAAATATAAATACCAAGGATACTCATTCGAAGCGAAGTTTTTATTGTCACTAACAAGCTGTCACACGTGTATGGACAACGTTAACGTTAGTGGAACTTTGAGTATTTATGTTTTAGACTAGTTCAATGATCAAGCAAATACAGCTCGAACAGCTGTGCTATTTGTTGTTTTGTTTTTCTTCATCAGTGAGATTCACTGTGGCTCGCACTTTATAACGTGACTGTTAAAACTTGAAACAGTGGGGTTTTCAAATATTCCTCATCAGAAGTAAACTTTATTAACAATCTTGTCTACAATAGCTACACATTACTGTACATATTAAGTAAAATGATACAATTTCATGTCAACCAGTTACAACAAAGCATCTGTTGGAGATTTATCTATTCAGTTCACATATATATATATTTACTTATGTATTTCTTACTTGATATAGAACAAAATAGTTTCAATAAAACGAATGCATAAAAAACACCATATTCGGAAAATTAAATACTTTTCTAGTTTTAGTTTACATTATTACTTCCAACAAAACTAAGGAAAACGGAATTGATAGTTTTCGGATTCACTAGTTAGTTGCCTACCCGTAGACTTGTCTATTAACAATAATTTAATTTCAACTTTTTATCATGCTATTTGGATACGCATAACTGACACAAGCACGTCTAATATACTTGCCTAACTAAACTAGTAATAATAGAGAAAGCAACTACATTTATTTCCATGTGTATTAGCTTATAGAGAGTTTTACTGAGTTAATATCACAGAATTCTTGAAGCCACCAACACTTGCTTCGTTATGTACCGATTATTTACATGAGTTTGAAGGAGGAACTGATGTTAAGAACATTTTGAAATCCTTCTTAGGACACTTTGCGAGATAGAAAATTCTATATTATTGGTTATGGTGTTGTTTATCATTAATTATTATTCCTTCTAGCGTTTAGTTTATGAATTTTTAGTTACATTAAAATGCTAACTCACCTTCTAGCTGATCACGTATATTTTGAGTGAATATGTGTGGATTATAAAACTGACACCTACTTCCCTAGCGGTGATGTAAAGATATTATTAATGTAGCAAAAGATTCTGTAAATTTATGATCATATGAGATGTACTCTCGTAACCTAAGCAGTCAATAAATGCCCTGTCAGAAGCTTCATAAACTGAGTCACGATATAGTTAGTGAATCATTGCTGTTTGTCACTCAATATTGTTATTGATATAGAAAGGTGATTTTGGAATATTGTGTTTTTTTGGGGGGGAATTAGGTTTTTCTTCTTCTGGTTCTTTTTCCTGATTCTATCATTTGAAATAATTAATATTGATATTTATGTTTTATTGTTCATTAACATTAATATTAAGTCCTAGCCAGGCACATGTTTATTAACAGTGTTTTGGTAAGTGCTAAAGTTTATTCCAAGAGTTGTTTCAGTTTAATAAATTGTTTTTTATTGTTTTTGAACTCTGGTTGTAGTGGCATCTTATTTCAGACCGTTATAACATGGTCACTTTATTACAAAAGTCTTTTACAGTCACTTCCTTATTCAAGAAGGAATAAATATTTTTTTTCATTGTTCAAAACAATGAAATTTAAAACTATCTTGTACTTTAACTACCCCTGTTTTACAGCATTTTAAGATTTTAACAACTGAAGTAAAAATTAAACCAAAGAACATATGGTATTTATAGATATATAAAACTCCTAACTCTATACAAATACTTGAGGAAATCACACATACTATTGTTTTACATATTTTACTTTACGAATGAAATAACGACATATGGTATTGTTGCGTCAGCGAGTCACATGACTACAGTGACGCAACGTTTCTAGAACTATCATGTACTTTGGCGAATGCTCTAGTATTTACTAGTAGGGTAGGCTGGTATATATAAGAGGGGAAAACGTGACGCGGTAATGTTTATTGTAATGTGTAGATAGATAGTGAGTAACTGAACTGCAGTCGGAAGTATTGTTGACGTTCGTTGATTAGCGTTTGTTTTAACGCGATTGTTGAAGTTGAGTGTATCGGTAAAGTTATATTCGGAAAGAATAAATCAATTTTATTAAGTAAAGAACTTGTGTCGCAAGTTTCGTCGGAACGAAGTTACGGAAAGTTAATTAACAAACGGAGACGTAACAGTATTTTCAACGTGAACGGCGGTCTAAAGGACCAAGTCAGAGACCCGAAGGTTCAGGCATAGTCTTCACCATCTCTAATTTTGAACTATCAACGACAAGGAATACAACTAATCAGCAGCACCATTTACTATAAGGCTACTCTTAATTAACCGAATAGCTGGATTGACAGTCACGTTTTATAACGCGCTTATAGCTGGAAAGTGTAGAGTGTCAGCGACATATCATTGGCTCGAATCTTGAACCTTTCGATGTTCAGCCTACTACGTTAAATACCAGAGAACATCCGCCTGAAATAATTACAAATATGGGTATTGTTGTAATAGGAATATTTCCATGCCTCTGTTTTTTTAATGTATGTTCCATGTATATATAACGAATACAACGTACAGCTAACAATCTATAGAAGAATAATACGTGCACAGTTGTGTACAGAAGTCTTTAAGCAACCGGAGCTCTTATAAACATATTGTTTGAAAAACAAAACAAATTGCAATCCATCATAGTGTTTTATCACAATTCAACAGCTTTCACAAGCTTAGGCTTTTAACGGTAATTCAGAAGTTACTTCACCTCAACTTTACTAAATAACTAGACAGGAAATACTTTCTACTAACAATACTAAATAATAATAGAAAAGTAATCTTACAAATTAAAATTATACTTTTGTATCATAATATTAATATAGAGATACAGTTATATTGACGTCGCTCTTTAACCATCTAATTAATTTATTATTTAAAAAAACAGAAAACGTTTCTAATCATGTAAAATAAAACAGACGCAGAAGTTTCACTAAACATTCGCCGAAGTCATTAAAATACATGGCAAAAGATAAATATCTGTTTGTCTTATATTTGGAATGTTTATACTCATGAAGTGTTTACTGATTTGTTATACAACGTTTCTTAGAGGTAAAAATACTGATATTTACCATCATTTGATGAGTAGTTCCCTCGCCGATTCAAAGTGTCGTACATTTTCGGCTAAGCAACATATACTCATAAAAATGTATATAATACTTTGCGGTAATTAGAATAAAGTTTTAATTAATAATTTTTTTAACATTAAGGTTCAAAAATTACTTTTATCTAAGGTAAAATATCACTAGAAGAACGATGAACATAATTCAAACCAACAACATAGTTTTTTGAATTTAATCGAACTTATGTTTTAATTTTAATGAAGAAGTAAAATTAAAATTTGCTATTTTAATAGCTTGATTTTATGGCTACCAAAAAGTTACTAACTGGTAGAATCGGTATATTGTTTAGGCCTAACTAGTTTAACAATTACTGTGATATTGTGTACTATGTTCTTGTGATATCCTCGTAATATTTGAATATATTGACGACTTTATATCTTTGCCTTGTGGAGAAGAATTATTTAAACAAGTGTATATTGTCTTTAATAGTAATAGTATTTACAATTATATTGATTTTCTGTTTTTATAGCATTATCAAACGACCACTACAAATATCAAATTTCATCCAATACACTATAGTCTTTCTATACTCCACAAAATAAGCTTTAACATATTGTTGCGTCAGCGAGTCACATGACTAGTGTGACGCCACGTTTCTAGAACTATCCTGTACCTTGGCGA
>NW_013667029.1:45200-48080 GCF_000517525.1 Limulus polyphemus
GATATAGCGTTTGTTTTAGCGTGATTGTTGAAAATAAGTGTATCATAAAGTTGTATTCGGAAAGAATAAACCAGTTTTATTAAGTAAGGATTTGTGTCGCTAAAGTTTCGTCGGAACGAAGTTACGGAAAATTAATTAACAAACGGAGACGTAACAATATGTATTACAACGTAAAAACATTTCCGTAGACCCTAAAAATTAATTTTATTATTTGTGTATAAGCATAAACCAACAGAGACCCCTCTAGACTTTAAAATAAAGTTTAATGTTTATTTATTATTGGAAAAGAATTTCTGTTCGTCTCAAAATGAGCGTGATATTAGTGTGTAAAGTTAAAACTACTTCTGTGCATTTTAAAATTAATTTTACTAATGTTTAATTACGCAGAACCATGAAGCAACACAGGTAATCCATAAAATAACTTTATCAGTATTATTATTTGTAGAAGCGTAAAGTGTACATCTTTAATATTTACGAGGAATTTTATTATTTTTCAAATATAATTTATTTTTAAGATTTGTATACACTTATAATGGAAATGTATATCTTTTTAGGTTTCTGTATTGAATGTTATTTCTATGTACTTCTCAAATGCGGATAAAATTAACTAATACTTATAACTCTATAGTTACTTGTTATAACGGAAGATAAAAAAAAATAAAACCTCAACTTGTACCCCATGATAGAAACTGATCAAAATTATTGTTATCAGTTTGTAATAGTTTAAAATATTATTATACAGGCTCTCTTACGTAAGTTTTGATTCGGGAAGTATTTTAGATATTACCATTTGTTAAAAGAACTTCTGCTACATATACTTAACTTTTTATTACATTTAAAGTATGTCTTAAATTCAAGAGGAGAATTTCATTATATTAAGATATATATATATATACATATACCAACCCAATAACGTTCTTTCTGCAGTTCAACCATGAAGACTCAAATAAAATTTTGATAAGATAAAGAACGTAAAAAGAGAAGTTTTGTTGTTTCACCACTAGAAGTTACAAATATATACATTAAATTTTCTTAGGTTTGTTGAAAAGAAAACAACAGTAAATACAAAGGTTAACTTAGTTAATTGTTGTATCTATATCCCAAAGTAATGATGTCGCTATGAAACATATATATATTTGATTTCGGCTATGTAAAATAACTAGAAAAATAAGTAGAATAACTTCCTGTCCTAAACATGATAACAGGTATTGGCGCAATAGTACTGTAGAAGGATCAATACTAAGAATACTCTTCTTGGTTACAGGTTAGCGTTTGGTGTGCTAATGGCCAGCTGCAACCAGTCGCCATACCAGGATAGCGCCATCAGAGCCCCCTGCCGACACCAGATTTCTGTCACCTCGTAAAAATTTCACAACTGTTGTCCCTGAACTTCCATGTTTATACTCCCGAAAGGCTGCCTGTAATAAGGACAGAAAGAAGTTTGTGATCATAGTTTGAACAATTAAAAAACAAAATAACATAATAGCAAAAGGAGTGGGTTGACACTGAAAAACATCATGTGTGAACAAGAGTGAATATATATACATATATATATGTATATATGAAACTCGGCAAAAAAGAAGAGGTAATCCGGGTTACATAGTATATAAAACACGTCCAAAAAGACTAGGGAATCCAAGGTACATAATATATACAAAATTCGTCCCAAAAAACAATGGAATTCAAGGTACAAAATATATACAAAATTCGTCCCAAAAGATTATGGAATCCAAGGTACATAATATATAAAATTCGCCCCAAAAGACTAGGGAATTCAAGGTAGATAATATGTAATACTCGACTCAAAGGACTAGGAAATCCAAGGTACATAATATATATATAATTCGGCATAAAGATAAGGGAACTACAAGTATATGACACACTAAACTTTGCACCAAGACTAAGGTAACTCGATACAGAATATCTAATCAAAAACACCTTAGGTGTGAAAAAAAAAAAAGGTGCGGCCAAAAAAGGATTGAGAATGAAATTAAAATTGGCGGCTAAACTGGTAACTACACTTATAGCATTGATAAGAATTTTACAGCAAATATTCATTTATTAGTTATCCGGGCCGCGTTTTCGTTCAACTTGAAACATGATGGTGGGTAAAACAAAATACGCGACCTAGCTAACTAATGAATGAAGAATTCCTGTAAATTTATTATCAATGCTATAAGTGTAGTTACCAGTTTGGCCGCACCTTGTTTTTCACACCTAATGTGGTTTTGATTAGATATCATGACTTTTTGTCAATACACACCATCAAACCACAGCAAGTCAGAAAGTGACACTCGATAGTAACCAACATTAGTACCAAAACTAGGGGACTCCAGGTATAGGATATGCCTACTTTAGTACCAAGGCTAGGTGGCCCCAATATATGACATGCTAGCTTTAGTACCAATATTAGGATACTCTAGATACAGGACATGCCAACCTTAGTCCCAAGACCAGTGAACTCAATACATAAGGACATGCCAACCTTAGTACTGGGATTAAGATACTCTACGTGCATGATATAGAACTCAGCACTGACACTAGGGTAAATAGATACAATATATATTTCATATGATACTTATATTATATATTCAATATTCAAGACATCCTGGAACACAAAATTATCTACCTTCTTATTTGGACAAGGAGCATATTTATAAAACAAACTTATTGCAATTGGTTAATCTAAGAGAAATATTAACCGTAATAATGGGACAGATTTACCTTTATAAAAATATATTGGAACTGTAACAAGAATATCTTTATCTTAGTATAAGAACCAAGGCATTGGTACACGTATATGTTGGTATAAGAAATATTAACTTATAATGGCTGGAGACGGCTTGAATGGGTAATGAATAAAAACTTTAATATAAGTTT
>NW_013667029.1:48549-50900 GCF_000517525.1 Limulus polyphemus
GACTAACTTAATATTAACTTAGATTTTTTTGACAGGCTTTTTTTTCTAAATAAATATAATTTTGGTTTTGAGACATGGTTTGTTTTGCAAAAAAAATATTAATTGCGGTTTGAGACATATTTATTTTTATAAAAAATATTACTAAGATATTGGGACGGGTTATATTTATAAAAGGAATATTACTGTGATATTGGGACGGGGTGTTTCTGTAAATGAAATATCAAATGTAGTATTTCGTTTACAAGAAGTAATCTCCTTGGTATAGAATTGAATCATCGTTATAGAAGAAATACTTTTCTCGGAACAGGAACATGTTGAAGTTTTTTCCTTATTTAAAATACATACCTTAGTACTTGGACAAGGATATCTAAATAAGCGTACGAAACCTTCTTGGTCACCTGCTGCTATCAGTTGTTTGGAACTTGCCCGATGTGACGTCAGATTGACAACTTCTCTCAAATCCTCGTTCTCCCACATACCTGTACAAATTGATAGTCAGCGCGTGACAGAAACGTTATTTATTTATTAATTTGTATAATGAATATATTTTTTTATGTTATAGTCCCGTAAAATACACACCGGCTATTTAATAGCGAGAGGCTTTCAGGTAATGTCTAGATGGAAATGTTTCGATAAATAAATGCATACAATAATTATGTTGAACGTTATTATGTTTGTTTTTAATGGTATACTGAACCATTTGTACTGATGCCCACTTCAGAGATCGAAACCCAAATTTTAGTGTGATATACTTCAAGTTTAGCGTTGAGCCACCGATGACGACAATATTTTGTGTGATGGGTGAAGTTTGGTAAAAAAATACTTGTCTACGTGGGGTAACTACGTGACGATTTTGATCAGTAAATGACCAATATGAAATAAAACAGATAATATAACAATGAATTTAACGAAACGTTTGTTTGTTTGTAATTAAGCACAAAACTACACAATGGGTTATCTGTGCTCTGCCCAGCACGGGTATTGAAACCCGGATTATAGCGTTGTAACTCCGTGGACATACCGCTGGGGGGTATTAACGAAACGTCCAAATAAATTAAGTTTTGTAAATCAAATTTCTTATTTAGTGATATTTTTTTACTCCAAATCTCCTGGTAGGATAACATTAAGATGCAAAGAATGAAGTGTGATGTCACATTAAAGTACTAACTGTTATCATAATTTGTTTGTTTGTTTTAGAGCAAAGCCCAATTATGCTGTGTCCCCCGTGGGGAATCGACTTCGGATTTTAGCGTTGTAAGTCTGTCTTCTTACCGCTGTCCCATCGGGGGACACTATTATCACATCAATCATCTCTAGAATGAGAGAGATTGTGATATCACATTAAAATTAATAACAACTTGTGATTTAAAGAAAGCGAACTTTGTAGATCGGAACTAAAAGCAACGTATAAGTTAATTAAGCCAATTAATCAAAACAACAACAACAACAACAAAAAAAAACAACAAAAAGAAAGCCAAAAACCTATAAAGATTAAAATGCATTGGTAATTCATCACCTGGTAATACTCGCTGTTAACGATATTTTCAGTCGTAATCCTAATATTATTTTTAGAGTTTCGGCCTGTTTAGGAGATGTAGGGTTTAATCATAAGTCCACAAACAACTGTTAGAAACTCAAAAATTTAGCATAATCACACTGAAATGTCTATTATCATTAAACTAAACTATGACTAAAACGAACCGAAATGTCTATTACAATGAGTATAAAACACTAACTGTATGAAGAGTCCAATGTTATGAAAGTAGAAACTGCAGCGCGATCAAAATGAAGTATATAATATTAAGAACAAAGCTTAAATTTTGACGCTAAGAAATCTTTCAGAAACTGACTGAAATATCTCTTAATTAAATTATTGATTAATCTATTAATAAAATTGAAGAGTATATTATTGAGATATGAAAACATTTATAACAATCGTACTGAAATGTTCAGTGTCATGAGACTGAAATACAGTGCATAGTCAGACTAAACTAAACTATTTAGTGTTATCAAATTAAAACACTTAACATAATCAGCCTGAAATGTATAACAATATGAAGTTAAAGCATTTAGTTTAAGGAAACTGATGTTATTAGAACTGTCATATTAAACCATTTAAGATTGAAGTTTATAGTATTGTTACGTCTCCGTTTGTTAATTAACCTTCCGTAACTTCGTTCCGACGTAACTTTAGCGACACAAGTCCTTACTTAATAAAACTGGTTTATTCTTTCCGAATACAACTTTACGATACACGTATTTTCAACAGTCGCGCTATAACAAACACTATAACGAACGAACGTTAACTTCAACAATACGTCTCTCTCTGACCACAGTTCAATTACTCATTA
>NW_013667029.1:51787-54608 GCF_000517525.1 Limulus polyphemus
CTTCTCCATGGAAAGGCCCATATGACGTAGTGGATCGTCTCTCAGACGTGACTCTTCGGATAAAATGTGGTCGGCGAGGTAAACCAAAAGTGGTGCATGCCAATAGGCATAGGCGTAATCACGGTACAGGACATTTCAGTTGGGACGAAGTGGAAAACAGAACAAATGACGCTGCTGAAGACGTGCCACCTGAAGAAGCCACCGTCGAAGAAGAAACTCTACTCAGTTTTGAGAAGGGAAACGGTGAAGCTCTTGATGAAGTTACTACCACTGATGTGACTGTTACCGATGATAGGACATTTCCTGATGAAGTAAATGAACCCCATGTGAAGCAGAAGCCAACGACACGGAGACCAGTATGGAAGAAAATACGTCCCGTAAAATTAAGAGAATTTGTTGAATTGTAATTTTGTGTTTGTAATTCTGTACAGTTAATTAACCTTAATATTGTTCGTCCCGAACAATAACCGCAACACTGCCCCCTAAACGTGGCGTCACACTAGTCATGTGACTCGCTGACGCATTCGCCAAGGTACAGGATAGTTCTAGCCCTATATCTAGTAAATGCTAGATAGTCTGGTATATAAAAGAGGGTGACAACGTGACGGGAATAATGTGTGTGTAGGTAATGAGTAATTGAACTGCAGTCAGAGAGAGACGTATTGTTGAAGTTAACGTTCGTTCGTTATAGTGTTTGTTTTAGCGCGAATATTGAAATTAAGTGTATCGTAAAGTTATATTCGGAAAGAATAAACCAGTTTTATTAAGTAAGGACTTGTGTCGCTAAAGTTTCGTCGGAACAACGAAGTTACGGAAAGTTAATTAACGAACGGATACGTAACACTACTTTATATTTTTTTTCAGTTGTTTAATAAACACCTAAGTTTACTGATATTGAGTTGTAGACAAAAGCAAAATAAAAGTTACCAAGGATTTCAATGAAATAGTATTTCTGGTAAGCCTTAGGTTACGTTTATCATATGTATTAGGCCTAATGCTTATATTAGCCTACAAATAGACTTACTATTACTAACGTTAGAGTCAGATAATATTTAGCTACATGTGTATAAGTGTGAACACATAGTATTTGAATAACGTAATTAAGGAAATATTAACAGTGGAACCCCCACTTGTCAGTTACAGACACGATAAAACAAAATTTTAGTCCACAGTGTCATCCAGAAATCTACCCCTAGTTTGAACTCGGGTACAGCCTGTTGTCACAGAATGAAATGTGTCACCTCCCAATATGTTAACACCATAACATCCATACTTGGCTCCAATGGAAAATTTCAAATACAACAATCATTCACTTGCATTTCAACAAGTCTGAAATACTGTGTATGCTGTAAAAAGCGCAACATGCTATACGTTGGTCAAACAGGTTGCCGCTTCACGTGAACATCTCTCTTACATAAGAAATAATCACGCTACAAAACCCAGAAGTAGACACTTTAATAACCCTTCACATTGTATGTCCAACTTCATCATACTTGGACACACACTTGCTCCATCCGCTGTAACACAAAGAGAATGCTTGGAAAAACGTTTGCTTTTAATATTAGGTACTGTTAATCTCTTTGGAATGAATGAAGAGTTCTCTTTCCTTTAACTATACTGTTGCGTCAGCGAGTCACATGACTGGTGTGGCGCCACCTATTTTCTAGAACTATCCTGTACCTTGGCGAATGCTCTAGTATTTACTAGATATAGGGTAGTCTGGTATATAAAAGAGGGTGACAACGTGACGGGAATAATGTGTGTGTAGGTAATGAGTAATTGAACTGCAGTCAGAGAGAGACGTATTGTTGAAGTTAACGTTCGTTCGTTATAGTGTTTGTTTTAGCGCGAATATTGAAATTAAGTGTATCGTAAAGTTATATTCGGAAAGAATAAACCAGTTTTATTAAGTAAGGACTTGTGTCGCTAAAGTTTCATCGGAACGAAGTTACGGGAAGTTAATTAACAAACGGAGACGTAACAATACTTTCAATTTCCCCGCCTACACTTTTTATATACTTTCTCACACTGACATTTAATGTCTACAACCTCTTCGTTCAATGTTCGCACTCTTTTTTCCTCTCTAGTCTGTTCACTTTAGTCATCCATTTTTGTTACCTTTATATTATTTTCTTTTCACCGTCGTTCATCGCTCCTATTAAATTTACATACCTTTTATTGTTGTATCTATTTTACCAATATTACCCGATGCGCGTGTTCATTGATTTTATTATATTATTGCCTGCATTTTTGTCCTACGTTTCCTTTTTTATTTTATATAGTTTATTTAATTCGATTATCTTTATTTATACAATTTATTTATGTTATTTTTATTTTATATGTTACTTCCCCTAGCTTCTTTCAATCTAACCCGTATATTAACAGTTTCATTGTCACTGGTAAACTGATGATGGGCTGTTGCCCGAAACGTCGTTTTCTTGTTTTATTAATAAAGTTATTTTAATTTGGCAAGTTTTTCACCACCACTATATATTCTATTTTGCATTTTGTTATTTCCTCGCCTATGCAATTATTTTATTAATTGCTCAGTATTCATATTGATTTGATGGAAAGGTTTGTTTTTTATTCTTTATTTTGTTGATAACTTCGGTTATATAACAGCAAAATAGTTTAATTCATAAGTTTTATGACCCTGATTTGTAGCCAAAATCAAAAATAAAATTTACCAAGTATTGTTTCATCTGAGCCGTACGTTACGTTTATGTAATAGGCTTAATGCTTAAAATTATACTACAAATAGGCCTACTATTAGTAACGTTATATACACCTGGAAAAAAGTTAAGCACCCCCAAATATTTTT
>NW_013667029.1:55537-72582 GCF_000517525.1 Limulus polyphemus
CCAGGTGTATACATTCAGTGTTTAAACAGTTGTAAGTGGTGAATATATGTTAATTAATAAATATTATTTTGGTATTTTAACACATATATTATCTACTTGGCCTTAAAACATAAAGAAAAATAATCGTTTATTACTACCAAATATCTGTTATCCTTTGTACAGTCGAAAGAGTTGAAAATTTGTGTTTGAATGTCCGCACTATGTTTTCTACTTCCTGACCTAAAATATAGCGAAAAGGACTCAAGAGTGCTATTCAAGTCTCTTTCAGAGTGCACACGTACTTTTGTTTACGATAACATTTCATTTTTCTGCGTAGTATTTACTAAAAATGTGGAGATTAAAGAATTACTTCAAAACTTATGAAATAAGTGAATAGTAGGTGAATTTTGGAGGTTTAGACAATTTACATTTAGTTAGATTCTATAATTTCGTTAATCATTGAACAGTGGTTTCCCGTCATTTGTGACGGGCTATATACTAGTACTAAGTATTTTAGAAATTTAGTATTTTAGTACTAATTATATAGATATTGTTATAAAAGGAAACATTGTAAAGTTCTGATGACCTATTGAGGAGATATTTAAAATAACATTTCGATGAACAATCAGGGCCTTCTCTACATAGCCAGTGCTACCACCTGCCTGTAATTGAATCATTTAACATAATCACACTGATGTGTCGAGTAATATAATATTAAAATAACTAGCGCAATGAAATTGTACTCTGTACTATTACAATAATGTAACATCTACTATAATCAGACTGCACTGACTACCACCATAAATACTAAACTAAATAATTTAATGTAATTGTACGAAACTGCTTCCTATTATGGTAATAAGATATTTAAAACAATAAGTTTGAACTGACCAGTATCATAATATTAAAATCTATAGCACAATCAGACTGAACTGTTAACTATTATAATACCAAAATTTCTAGCATTATCAGAATGAACTGTCGAGTATTTTAATATTAAAACATGTAGCACAATGAGACTGAACTGTTCAATTATAGCACTAAACAACTAGCACAATATGAATGACTTGTCTAGTATTGTATAATTAATATATTTATTGTAATCAGACAGAGCCGTTCTCATTAAAAAGCTTGCTCCCTAGTCTATGAGTTTAACATTAAGGACGGCTATGCGCAATTAGTTAACTGTAGCTTTGCAACAATTTCTGAAACAGATAAAAACATGACTATATCTTTCACTATAATGTTATCCTCTTCTTCATGCAGTTCAAGATTCTGAGCAACATCATGATGCTTACCGAGAAGATTATGACCCAAAGTGGATGTCAGGTCGTACCATTCGAGGTCTTTAGTGCCCCTAGGACTTCCTTGTCGTTCAAGATTGTGTACATCCCCTAATGCCAGTAATAAAAGTATAGAACCATTGAATTCATTATAAGATTAGACCATCTTTTGTATGTAAAACTCTGATTAAATATAATTGTGGCATTTAGATCACAAAATAAGCTATTGTTTTTATAAAACTAATTAAATCTATTCATTAAAATATAAATAGGTAGCACTGAATTAAAAAACAACAACAAAGCTTAAACGACAGGTGGATTATAGTTATATATCTTCTGTTGTTTTGTATATTTCAATATCATTATGATATATATATATATTAATTTTATGGCTTATTTGATTTAAATAATCATTAGAATCAATATACCATAAAAATAATTCTAAGTGATAACCTACCCTCATTTGTGGGACTTACTCTCAAAGTAAACTAACATTTTTCTTTGAACCTTCCGATTTTTGAATTAGTGTTTTTGTTATCATAACTTAGATACATCTAATCTAAAACCGTAGAATTAAAACGACTGATAATCCTGAGAGAGAAAGGAACGTTTATCTTTGTAAAATTTTGCTTTGAGAGATAAACATTTAAGGTAATATATTTGCACCGACTTGGGGAAAGCAGTCTATGTTAAGTAATTATTCACAGTCAAGAACACAAAGGCGATATACATTACTTGAATAAGTGTCGAGGGTTGAAACAAATATTAAATATAAAATGGATGACTGATCATAGACAAAGTACGTTAAATTGTCTAGTGATTTCATCACTGATCCTAATTTTCTTTTCAGCGCTTTTACATATCATAGGTTCTAAAAAGAGTTCACACGTGACTCGCGCAAGCTTTTGTTTTGTCATTGCTACAATCACTATTGTTTGAAACGTATAATACACAATTAAAAAAGTGGTGTGTATCATAGATGTACATACATTTGTGTAGTTACAGTATTGTGGTTTTTGTAAACACATATATTTTAAAAGAAAACTTAAAAGCTCTCAAAATTCAGAGGTTGACTGTATTAAAACGATGTTGGAGCACCACCATCTCGTTATCCATATCAGCACGTGTGGTCCTGATGTATCCGATGACCACGCATCTTGACAATTATCCCGAAGCGTAGTTTACATAGCAAAAGGCTACATCGTAACTCTGCCATTCCTAAAGTGCACTACTCCTTCCTGTGTATTTAGCATAACCGATTTAATGCAGTGTACGAGGACGACAGATTAGCAGCGCCCGTTTCATCAGCTCAATCACTCAGAAAACCATAGGCACTGCGTCTGGCATCCTAGTATGTCTTCGTATCGAATAGCATGAATAAATGCTTCATTCGCCAGCTGCTTAAGATATGAGACAGTTGAACAAACATGTCGTAGAAGCAGCTTCTGTACACGTGACTTGTGACAATTTTCCAGATGGAGATTATTCTTTGTTATTTTGCGTACTGTTGCCTGGGGCACGTGGATCGCTTTTCTCACTGACTTTTGTGATCGGATTCCTACCTGTTACAAGACACCGTACTTTGCTTAATACGGTTGGAGTAAGACTTGTTGCAGATCTCTTTTCTGAGTGGTCTTAGTACTCCAAGTTTATATGTATTCTTTTATTTTTTAATACCATTAAGTACGAGGGTTATTTTCATTTTGTAAATTCTAAATCCCCAATCTGAAAACAGCTTTATGATTTGAGTGTATGAATATTTTTTGTCGAAACGTATGTTATATATTCTTCCTCAAAACGATCAATTTTCTGTGGCATCAAATAATCCATGAAAATGCCAAACATTGTCAACATGTAGGTCTGTTACACGTTGTTTCACCTCGACTTCATATCGACTGTGAATGTTACGTAACTTGCTGATTTGCATATTCAAAATCGTTTTTTAATGTACACATCCGTGCATATTACAAACGTTTACTAGTTACGTTTACGTTTAAACCAGACGATATTATATTTTTCCAATACGATAATCAATGCCTGTATAATTCTGCTTCTGGTTAAGCTATTGCATACAAATATGTTACAAAAAAAAACGAATTAAGTAATACATGACGAAGAACCTTTTAGAAAATTTAATGGGTCGCAAAAACATTAATGATGCAAATCACCGAGTATATACCAAACTTTTAATGACATAGTGATCTCAAACATATCCTTACTTAATTCAATATTAAATATTAAGATACAAAAAAGGAGATATTCTTGAAAGTAACATCGTCCATTAGGATGAGGCATTAGTAACTGAAGTACTGTAGGAATGTTTCAGTCTATGCAATGCTTACACTAAATTGTGTATATTACAAATCAATTGTGTACGAACCTCATCCAACGTTAACTCATTTTTTTAGATCAATTCCTGTGCCTAACCAAGAACCGTTCCTGCTTAAGAGGCTAGAAGGTTCGAGATATATCATGCACAAGTATAAGGCGTGATACACTTTCATCAAATCATGAAGCCGATCTAACTTAATTTAATATATTGCAGTAATATGTTAAAGCATTTGTTACGTACTACTGACATATATATATATATATATATATATATATAACTTATAGCAGAAAGAGTCTGAACCTGGTTTTAAGTTTAGAACATGACTATTCAAGGTTGACATAATTTAACCATTTTATTTTCAAACGCACGTAATTACAAAATTCGCTGTTTTAAAACCACTGCTAGTGAGACGTCAGTTTCCAAACTTAATTGATTAAAATAAAAATGTTTATTATTAAATTATAAAAAAAATCAGATCCCTTACTGATAGCCTGACACTCTTTACTGCACATCATACTCATTTATCGGTGAGCATTTTATATTATACATATAATTTATTTCACGTCTGCCCATTCAATTGGATGCGTGTAATTAGATTATTATATAATTTTTGTCATTACTGTATTTTAATGATAGTATCCTTTTCAACGTGACATAAGACTTCTATGGGATTTAAAGCATTAGTTAAGTCAGTACCATTCCTAAACAGGAAACCTTTAAAAGGCATATAGAATTTCGTATTGGTTGTAAAACCGTGTACTTACACAAAACGAGCTCCTGAAATTCGTTATCGCTTGTAACAGTTTGAAGCTGCTTTCCGTCAAATGACCAATCGATGCTCAGAATGGGTTGACGACCCTGTATGAAATTCCGTCTCATTGAAAGAATCATGCTTTTCTAGGTTTCTAATTCATATTTAAATAAACTCTTATATATTTACAACTGAAATGGGTAGAAGCTCTGATTTATAGATTTAATAGAACTTCGCAATAAATAACCTAGTTTTACCATATTAAGTATTTACTTAATAACCAAACAAAACTTCCAGATCTTTTCAACAGGTTAAATTTATTTATTAGTTCGACAGTACCGGGGGT
The DNA here is from genome assembly GCF_000517525.1 of Limulus polyphemus. Lineage (NCBI taxonomy): Eukaryota > Metazoa > Arthropoda > Merostomata > Xiphosura > Limulidae > Limulus > Limulus polyphemus. The sequence continues at coordinate 60,229 of NW_013667029.1, forward strand.
ATCTAAGAGAGAACAACTAACATTTATCCGTTAAAGCCTTTAATAAAGGAAAATGAAATATTCCAATTCAAATTTTATTGTACAAAGCGTCTTCGAGTTTTGTTTCCGGTAGGTCAGCGGTAAACTTACGGATTTATAACGTAGAATCCAGAGTTCGATTCCACGCAGTAAAAGGAGTGCAAGCTAATTATGTAGCTTGGCGCTGAAACTACAACAATAACAATATCTTAAAATTATCAGTTATTCTTTGATTAATTGGCGTTCTTTAGTTTAAACAGTAATATTTTAATTAACATTATTAAGTTAATCCCCCTTACTTATACATTTTACTTTTCCTTACCATTAATTCTTTCCGCCATTCTTTTTGTACCGTTTTCTTAATTTTTTTTTACAATTTTTACAACTATTCAAATATACTAATGTCCGAAATAAAGTTATAACTATCCGCAATACATCAAATTCTCGAAATATTATGCAGATAATAATTTTGAAAATAGAACAGCAAAGAAGAACAAGCAAATATTGGTGTAGAACAAATAGAATATTTCTATTCATAGACGGCCCTGCATGGCCAGGTGGTTATGGCGCTCGACTCGCAATCTGCGGGTCGCGGGTTCGAATCCCCGTCACACCAAACATGCTCGCACTTTAAGCCGTAGGGGTGTCACAATGTGACGGTCAATCCCACTATTCGTTGGTAAAAGAGTAACTCAAGAGCTGCTTTCCCTCTAGTCTTACACTGCTAAACTAGGGACTGCTAGCGCAGATAGCTCTCGTGTAGCTTTGCGCGAAATTAAAAAACAAACAAACAATCTATTCATAGAACACAGGCGTTTAGCTTATACTGGCCAATTTATAAATTCGTTGTATACACTTCTATTGGTACTAGAGAAGAAGAAAGCAAAATGTCTGCAGGAGACGAAGGTAGGAGCGTCAATAATAATGATAACATATTGTTAGGTCAGTCAATGTCCTAGTGCAGTATTCCACAATTGTAGATTATCTACGTCAGCGAATAGTCCCGTTACATACATTCAAAGGAGATGACCTTAATCCAGAAGAAAATGAAACAGGGGCAGGATCAAACAAGTATAAGCCCAATTGAAGAATCGTTGTAGTAATTTAATATTTTTCAAAGTTAGAGAATTAACGAAAGGCGAAATATCCATATCTAATTTACAAGAAATTCATGAATTAAATGAATTATAAAAAAAAACAACAGAATATACTTGAATAAAGATATATATATTCGCACAGTTGAGGAAAACAAAAGACAATTGTACGTTTCACAAATACATCATTTATTCACGACCATGGTTTCGCCAGTAAAGGCATCATTAGGTATCAATATATATACCTGGCCTGTGATGGAAGGATGACACTAGCGGTTTTATCAACTGCGAAACCTCTACTACATTGTAAGATCACCTGTCAAATATCCTCCTAAAGAGCTTTCCACAAGCAAAAGTTCTTATATTACAGCAGCAGATAAAGAACAAAAGCACATCACACAGAAAACAGTACCATTTAAAAAATAAAGATTGTCAACTTTATACTGGTTATAATATAACATTGAAAGACAATAAGGGACTTTTTGATCCACCCAAGGCGTCCTATTAATTTAAACACTAAAAACTCAAAGACAACCTTTATAATTAAAATATTTATCAAGCTTTTCCGTAAACTCCCTTAAATTAACTGCATCCACCAAGTCTGAAGACAACCCGTTCCAAATGCCAATCACTCTGCTGTAAAAATAAAGCTGTCTTAGATGAAGATGAGTCATACCCTGCAAAATTTATATTTGTGTCCCCTAGACTTCCCATTCTTACCACCAAATACGAAAAAATGATGCATCAACAGTAAAAATTCCCTTAACAATGTTAAACACCTCAATTCTTCTTTTTTTCCTTGAGAAAATCGTTTCAAAGATATAACAACCTTTCCATCCCAGATATCATCCTACTAGCATTCCTCTCAACCCTTTCCAACAATTCGATGTTCTTTCTAAGGTAAGATGCCCAAGACTGAACACTGTACTCCAAACTTTGCATATACAATGACACTATAACCTTTATGGACTTTTACTCATTGTTCCTTTAGATACAACCTAAAATCTCATTTGGTCTTCCAGTAGCAACAGCATATTACTTAGATGGCTTAAGAGACTGATTAACATCAAAATACTTTTTTCCAGAAAACTGTTAACGTTATCCCCATCAAAATTATACCTATAATATAAATTGTGATATTCCATATGCATTACTTTGCATTTATTAGAATTAAAACCACCTGCCATTTGGCCCAACTTATGAAATAATCTAAATCCTATCGTAAATCACAGAAAGCAACACCCAAAACTTTAGTGTCATCAGGAAACTTAAATAATCTATTGACCATTCCTTCATCTTTGTTATTGATGTAGCTCAAAAATGAACAAAGGTTCTAGCACTGAGCCTTGACGTACCCCACTCGTGACATTAATCCAGTTTAGCTGAACTCCAACAATACTCTGCTTTCTTCTATCAAGCCAGTTTTCCATACAATGAACCAATCTATACCCCACACTTAAAGAAATTATTTTTAACAAGCCTTTTATGTGGAAGCTTGTCAACTGCTTTCTGAAAATTCAGAAAAATCAAATCCACATCCTATCCTCATCTACCATAATTAGTAACTTCTTTAAAGAATGTCAAAAGATTAGTAAGGCAAGATTTTTGTGAGTGAAACCATGTTGACTATCCAACAAAATTTTAAAGTTTGTTAAATGACTTTGCAATGTATATTTTATCAGACTTTTAAAAACTATGTAAAACTAATAGGCCTATAATTATTGGGACAATTTGTATCATCTCCCTTGATGAGTAACGTTAGCCAACCTACAATTTTCAGGCGCCTGCCAACTATTCAAGAACATAGGAAAAATAGTTGTCGAAACATTGTACATTTGCTGTTATGTTAAACTTATATTAAAGTTTTTCTTCATTACCCATTCAAGCCGTCTCCAAGCATAATAGGAAAATAAGATTGGTTTGGTTCATTCGAAGTTAAGCACAAAGCTACACAATGGGCTATCTGCACTCTTCCTACCACGGGTATCGAAACTTGGTTTCTAGTGTTGTATGTCCGCAGACACACCGCTGAGCCGCGGGGGGTTGGGAAAAATTGAAGGAAATAGCTTACATGTATGTGTTTTGTTATAGAAAAGTCACATCAATTCCCTGATTTTAGCATTGTGAATCCGAAAACTTACTGCTGTTCCCCCGGGTACGTAGATTACGTATTCAATCCTTGACCTCTTTCAAAACCATTGGATAAATACTATTTGGTTCAGAAATTTGATCATTCTTTAAACTTCCTAATTTTTTTAACAAGCTCAGGTTTAATGTGCTCATCTTATAGCAGCTGTTCAGGATGAGGAATATTACTTAAATCTTCATTACTAAAAATTGAAGTAAGAGTAGAATTTAATAACCCAACAATTCCATAATCATCAGATATTAGCTTTCCTGTATCATCTTTCATGTGCCATATTTCCATCCTAATATTATGCTTACCCTTGATGTAATTGAAATCCTTACTATTAATTTTTATATTTTCAACGAAATTATTTTCACACACTTTTTCGTTTACCTAATTTCTCATTTGAACAACTTTCTTGTTCATCTGTAGTTTTCCAAATTCACATCATTGTAGTCAATTTAAACTTCATACATTTATAATGCTTTTATTTACTTTTATCCTCCCCACCCCAATGTCTCAACTGTAGGTTTCAAGACTCATAACGATAAAAACTTGGTTTCGATATCCGTAGTGGGAACTGCACTGATGGGCCATTGTGTAACTTTGCACTTAACAATATACATAGAAAATTCTAATTATATTCTTTGTAGCCTTTATGAGCCAACCTGTTTTTTTTTTTTTTACTTGCAGCCACCCTTTCTTTCTGAAAAGAACTTGCCTATCGTTAATATTTAATAAACTATGCCATTACCTAGAATTACATTTGGTGGAGTCAAAATAGGGATTTTTATAGTTTGAGTAAATTATGTCTTCAGTTTCTTCAGCCTTGTTTGCTTACTCTTCCGATCTCTATTTGCAAGTTTCTAAATTTCGAATTTTATATTTATTTTTAAGCTATCACACTTTCTGCTGAGCAGCTGTGGAATACCAATTATGGAAGAAAACCACCCTTAACAGTTTATCAAAACCTCTTTGTTTGTTTCGAATATCGCGCAAGCTACACGAGGGTGATCTACGTTAGCCGTTCCTAATTTAGCAGTGAAAGATTAGAGGGAAGGCAGTTAGCCATCACCACCTTTCGCCAACTCTTGGGCTACTCTTTTATGAACGAATAGCGGGATTGACCGTCACATTATAACGCTCCCACAGCTGGAAGGGCGAGCATGTTTTGTGGGATGGAGATTCGAACCCGCGATCCGCACATTGCGAGTCGAACACATTTACCACCTGATCATCCCAGGAAATTTAAACCTGTCTCCCTCATGATTTAGCTCTTACATTTCTCATTGTATATGCCTGAAGTTAAAATATCCCATAATTATAACTTCATTAACAGCGAAATCTCTATCTCACTGTAGCATTTCACATTAATTTAATCAGTTTCATCTGGTGGTCTGTAACAAGTTCCAGCTAAAAGTCTTCTCCACTTATAACCATTAACAAAACTTAAATAGATTCAATTTCATTGCTATTAGCTTTGATATCCTTATCTTAAGCAGGCTTAAATTCACATTTTACATATGAAACCACCCTACCCCTTTTTTAGTACTCTATCACTATTATACAGCCCATAAACCTGTATTATAAGAAATTCCTGTCATAAAATCTGTCTAATTTAGCTAAGTTTCAGTTATTGCCATTGTATCAAAATCCTCTGTTCGGACCAGTGCTCTAAAATCACCCATTTTTTCTTATACTTCTATAATACAATAATAGCACTTTAGTCTACCATTAAAGCTACTTTTGTACCTACTTATCACACTATACTCCTCTCAACATCTTATTTTTCTTTATCATTCTGGTCTTTTCCACTGTCTAGTCCTAGTTTTAAGTTGCCGCTAGAGTTAATAGCCCTTGCAAATAAGTCAGCCTCTACATCATTTAAATATAAACCATCCATTCCATAAAGCTCCTTTTTCCCACAAAATTAATTCCACAAATACAACCAGTCAACTGGCTTGTCCTTCCATATTAAGTTAAAATTAAAAGTCAGCCCTAGTGATCGACTTATAATTTCATCCTCACATCTGATATAATTTAGTATGACCCTTTTATTTGAATGTCTTGTACTAAACAATAAGCTCCTCTCATCTATCCTTTCCTACATCGTTAGCACGTATGTACATTACAAAAACTGAATCACTGTTATCAACCTTTACTATATCACTTTTTCTGTTGTTTATATTATCCATTCCTACCCCTGAATAGCATTATCTAATTCTTTTCTACTTATTTACCCCATCGACTATCTTATCCATGTGTCGTACTTTTGCTTCTTAGTTTTCTAGAGCACAGCCATATTGGGCTATCTGCTGTATCTACACGGAATGGAATTATGGATTTTAGTGTTATACGTCCATAGATTTACCACTGTCTCTCCAGGGGACACATATGCTATTGAAGAATCTCCTACAACAATAACCTCCTTAAGTTTTCCTTTCCATCCGTATCTGTCCCTTTTATTATACTTCCTTCTTACAGTTCATCATCTGCACAAGCTATAGGCTGAAATCTATTACTCAATAGAAACTGCTCATTAAAATGAAATCCACTACTACTAGCCCTATTAATACTGCTTTTACTTTTCTTATTCATTTAGTCTGAACCTGTTAGAATTTCATTTAAAAAATACAAAATTACGATAGATTTCTATTCCTAATAAGACTCACAACTAATTATTGCCGAAACTCGGATACATTAACATTTTTCTTTACCACACATGTTTAATACTCTAAAATAAGAACATATTTGTAGTACTGATGGGAAGATGAAATGCAAAGATATTTTTACAGAATACAATGTATATTATAAAATGTTTAGACGTAGAATTATAGAGAATCTGGCGGAATGTCCGTTATATGACTATAAATGCTGATTAACTTGCTTTTGAAAATTAAATCTAAATAAATGTTTTATTAACAATATATTTATAAAGAATATTTATGTTTTTACTAGTATTTCATGAAAAGAATATTTTGAGTATATAAGTGGTCCTTGATTATTATTTTGACATTTGTATATATATTGCAATGACATTTTCAAATCTGCTTCTTGATAAAGCCTTGTATATATAGAACTATGCAAAAAAACTGTTTTGTCGAAAAAGTATTCTAAATGGTAAGTTGTCTGACCCTAGTTATTAAATGTGATGGCAAAGACAAACAATTTTATGATGAAGAGTAAATGCATCGATTTTCGTAAAAAATGCTTATAAGTTATTTTGACTATAAATCTCTTACCTATGTTGAAAAACATCAATAATAATGTGCTGTAGCGTCGTATATTGGGTGGAAAAGATATTTAAGTTGTTTATGACACATAAAATCATTGGTGTTTATTAGACAGTATGATATTATCCCCGATTTAATCTATAATTGTACTTGTGTTTTTTGAAATATTCAAAGAACTTGTTGTAACTATGATAATGGATTTGAACTCGAGGCTTCCACATGATAGTTGAGCACCATAACCGCTGTGACACCCGGTGTGTGTAATAAAATGTTAACAAATAATTCAAATCTTTAACATAAATTATAATGTTATTGTGATTTTTCCTAATATTGTAATATCTTGCTCTAACCATGATGAGTTAATAATTAAAAAAAAAGTTATTTGATCACGAGGCTTCCATTTGGGATACACTACTGAGCCAATTTGAATGTTACCAACAGAGAGCGACAATGGGAGCGTTCCAAACAGAAAATAGCTTATATATATACATACACACACACACACACAGATAACTCCTACATATAGAGAATGATTTATAAGTATGATATTTCAATAAAAAATTATTATCAATTTATTATGAGCTTCATAATTCACTGATTTATTTATGATTTTTTTAAATTAAATTTTGATTGTTTGTTTGTAGTTAGGCACAAAGCTACATAAAGGAATATCTGTGGTGTGCCAACCACGTGTATCAAAATCTGGTTTTTATTATTATAATCCATCAGACTTGCCAATGTGCCAGTGGAAGGCTAGTTTATTTAAAAATAAAATTCCAATATATGTATATATATATACTCAATTTAGAACATTAACTACAATAATTAAAAGTAACTAATCAGGGTAGGTAACAAAAAGTTCTAAAAATAAAACATTAACAATGGGTTAATTATATATCACCAAGAGGACATAGAAAAATGTTGTTAAACATCATTCAGTGGATCATTAAGTTTTGTTGATTTCATATTTACTACTTATGATAAAGCTACTTCAGCATCTCCTGCCATCCGTAATTTTGATTTATTAATAATAGGGAAGACAGTTAGTTGGAAACACCCTATCACCAACATCTACGCTAATAGATTGATTGTCACTCATATAACGAACACACGGCTTATAGTGCAAGGAATATTTTGTATTATCAGGAGGATTCAAACCCAGGTTGTCAGCTCCGATACCCAGAGCTCTACCATAGGGTTAACTTGTTCCTAGATAATTAAAATTTACTTTTACTAATTTTAATGAGCAGAAGTTTTGTTTGTTTGGTTTCTTTCATATATTTATGCAAAGTTACTTAAGGGTTACCTGCACTAGACATCACTGATTTCCAACTGATAAACAAATGGAAAGGCAGCTAGTCAAAAACACCTACCGTCAATTTTTGTTCTACTGTAATCAATCAATTGGATTTGTCTGTCACTCTTATGAAGCACCCATGGTCACACAGTTTTGCAAGATGATATGAACTATGGACCCTCGGATCTACAGTCCTGAACGGTAACTGACAGGTCATGCCTAGCCCATTGGTAGACGTAAGTCAAATTATTTGATTAAGTAATCTTAATCCTTGTTTTCACTTCTTAAAAGAACTTGAAACGTAACGAATGAAAAGTCTTGTAGAACGTGCACATGCCATGAATCATGAGAATAACTATGTACTCCGTAGGTTACAAGATAGCATGACATATGAACTTCAAAAGCAGGAAATAAATATATTTGTTACTCTTAATTGTGATTTTACTCATTCTTGAAACAGAACAGTTTCAGAGACCCCGTGGAAGTACATCTAGTTTTTATTTTAAAGCTTAGTTTCTTTCCTTTTTCTTTGTATCTTACAGGGTTCGCTGACACTAAGCTGTTGAAAGAATATGTAATGGTTTTCTTTTCATTTCACTCTCTTACCAGTTCCACACACACACACACTCACTATAAACACTTGCCTTTGTTTTATTTTATCGCACTTGTATTGTGTTTGTTTCCATTTGAGTATGTTTTGTCATTACAGATTGTTGTTTGAAGTTTGTATGTAGTTCATTTCTTTGTTGACAAATACAGTCAGAGTTCGGAAAGTAAAAAACCTATACTCCATAGTCTAGTGTTTGTCAAATCTAGTGTTTTGCGGACACACTTTTACTACTTGGGAAATCCATGTCACGAAGAACACCAAATTGCAAATGAAACAAAATATTAAGTTTGGAAAACAATGAGAGAACGGAGAAACAACTATACATGGATAATACATAATATACATTAGTATATAAAATCAAAGCATTAATTTTATTATATTTTGTTATATTAATTTTATTATATTTTTGTCTCTGTTCTCAAGAGACAAAAAAAAAACAAAAACAAAAAACTTTGGATTTAAAGATTCGCACCATTTTTCTTATTAAACAGAAACACCTTTCTTAAAAAGAATTCTATTACAATAGCTGAATCTCTAAAATGCGTTTTTTTAATCCAAACTGCTTTATTGTTAGTTGTTGTCTTAGAAATGAAAAGTTCTAAGATGAATTCTAAAATTAAAGGAGATAATTTTGATGAATTGTCAAAATGATTGTTTGCACAAATCACCAATGAAATAGTATTTTTTCCCCGAACTAAATTTTAAAACGTTTATTTAAGCTTTTGTTTAGTTGTTTGTTGTTAAGCACAAAGCTACACAATGGGCTGTATATACTGTGCCCACTACGTTTGTCGAAAGTCGGTTTTTAACGTTATAAGCTTACAGTCGTACCGCCGAGCCACCAGAAGGCATTATATTATGAAGTAATAGTGAAGTAAAAAAATAGTACAAAACAAGAAAACATATTAATATACTATTCAAAATTTTAAGTTCAATGTCTGACAATTTTACAACTGGATCTCAGACCTTCAGATTTTCATTTAACAAAACTTACTATATAACAATAACAAACGCTGATCTAAGTAAACTACAAATATCAGAATAAACTACAGAATAACATTTTTCTAATTCGTATTTTGTAACAAAAGATATTTGTATCTTGAACCATTAACTCAGATAAGTATACATGTTATATTTAATTTTGCTAATCATGGAAGAAGCACGTATATACTGAAACGTTCGACATAATTCTTCCTAACACCATCTTTATTTCCATCACTGATCCCTTATTTTGTTTCATGTCAATTACTTAAGTATGGAATTAGTCCATGTAGGATATTCTATGCACGAGTGTTAAAGTAAATGTCACTGGTCATTGAATATTAAAATTATTCTAATCATTTTCCTTTATAATATGCATACCTAGTTTTACAATCAAAGCTACAGAAGTATTTATCTACATTGAATGTACATATGACTAATTTATCCTGCAGCTAGGTTTTCTTCAGTCGTAATTTAGTTTGGCTAAACACCATTGTATTAATTTATACTTCAGTTCAAAATTACAATTTGTTTTTATTTTTTGGACATTCGCGCAAATATACACAAGAACTATCTGTGTTAGATGAACAACACCCACAACCGATTCTTGGGCTACTTTGATTGAATAATGAACCCCTACCCCAATGGCACAGAGATATATCTGCGGACTTATAACTTTTAAAACTGGATTTTGATATATATTATTGTAATTTTATTATTAATCGAGAGTTTAGTACAATTTGATTTTCTATTACAACTTATACTAACAAGGATCCCTAACACTTCAGCCTTGCTATAACACGGTCTATCACGGCATGGCCTGGTGATTAGGGTGCTCAATTCGCAATCTGCGAGTCGTGGGTTCGAATCCTATCACCGAACATACTCGCTTTTTCAATGGTGGAAGCATTATAATGTGACGGTTATTCATATTATTCGATTAGAGTAGCCCAAGCGGTGATGATGCTAACTAGCTGCCTTCCCTCTGGTCTATCACTTCTCAATTAAGAACGACGAGCGCAGATAACTCTCGATTAGCTTTGCATGAAATTCAACAAACAGGAACAAAACGATAACCGTGATAAATCCTTACTTGAGTGATGATTTCTGAATTATCTATATTTTTAATGTTGGCTTGTTCTTGTTGTTTTTTTTGTTTTTTTTGTGAATAAGAGGCATGCTCAAAGCAATTCCATAATGTAAAATGTCTGCAAGAACAAAAGCCTTAGTAGATTAAAACATCACCCCTATCCAGGTTTTGCAATAATCCAGACTCTACAATGTATTTATCAGACAATCTACCTCCAAACATGTTACAAAGCTGACCTCCTGAAGTTATAGAGACTACTGTTGTATTTTAACTTCAGACTGTTAGAAAGGAAGATGGTCTATCACAAGGAAATATTGACGTATTTATAACTTCAGACTGTTAGAAGGGAAGAGGGTTTATCACAAGCAACTATTGATGTATTTATGACTTCAGACTGATAGAAAGGAAGATGGTCTATCACAAGAAACTATTATTGTACTTTTAATTTCAGATCGTTAGGAAAGAATATAGTCTTTGTATTCTTATCTCGATACAGTTTGTGATGATTTGTGGTTATGGAAGCTTTTGCAATATGGAACCAGTTGAGGATTCTACAGTTCTAGCCTCTGTATATGGACACATTTCACTAAATTCTTATTGTAAAGACATTCTTAGTGAAAAACACTCAAACATATATACATTAGATTTTTTAGCTAATAAATAAACTATACATATTATCTAGTACTTATTGTAAACACATGGGTCGCTGTCGGCGTCTGTAAACTAGTCCATATCAGTGAGCTCGTTCTGAAAAGTGCACTCAATTAAGTCATATTAGTCCCAGAAATTTCAGAAAAAAATACTTTATCTAGGTTTATTGTTTTCCGTTTGCCATTTCTCAGCTTTCAAAGACACTAATCACCTAACCCACTACCCAAAAAAAACAACAACAACAACAACCCCTGCTACAGCACTGTGCAATGAGCTACCAATTATGATTGTAAGCAGTTTAAATTCCTGCGCTAACGTGCTCAGTGGAACTGCTTTGCGAATTACTGTATCGTATATTACACTTTGCCATCTTCTTACTGATCGTAATATATTCAATACTTCCTTTAATATTAATTGAGGTGTACTTCAATACAATTTTAATAATTAGTTTTGTAGCCACTCCAGTATAATCCCTTAATTAAAATCCCTCCAAATTGCTGTTCGTCAAATTAGAAATTATTATTTTTATGGATATCCAAAATTTATTTGTACAATAGTTTTTATTCATATATTACTCGTGAAATATTCATTAGACAGCGTTCCTATGAGGTTTCAAAAACTCCCTTTTTGTCATTTTATGTACTACTTAAAAATGAAGTTGTAAACTTCTTTTACTATTAATCATATTCTTTATCAATGATAAAATATGGAAATAAGCAAAACAATATTTAACGCTCTAGTTATTTTCAACTTCCTGTATTTTGTAAATCAAGCATTTCAGAAAAATGTACGCTGGAAAAATTATGGGTGCATTAATAAAATCCAACCTCTTACCTTAATCGTTCCACCTTTTCTTAGCACATACCCATGGTCACGTGACTGATAGATGTACATATTACCGTCCTGGCCTCCAGCAGCTAACATTTCGCCATCTAGATCCATTAGTAATAACCATCGTTACAAAAGCATATTGTTAGAAGAGAGAAAATATATAACTTGAATATAATATACAAATGTATAAATGCAGTGGCGTAGCAATGATTTTCAGCACCTAGGGTCAAAGACACTTTTGGCGCCCCCACCTCTGGAATGTTTTGATTATTTGTTTTGTGACTCATTACCCACTTAATGACAATAACAGAAAGAATTAATTACCGCCTTACACAGGCCTAAAATAAAGTCACAATATAACATCTCACGATATCACAGCTGTAAACCTGAACTAATGAAGTATAGCCTACTAGGTGTACTT
>NW_013667029.1:73562-74678 GCF_000517525.1 Limulus polyphemus
GTCATTGAGGTTCTCAAGTATGTAAGAATTAATTTCAACTTGCTGAAGGACCTCTCACAACTAGCAATAGAAGCCCCAATTGTAACAAAATCTGCAATGCAATTCTTAAATTTCAGAAAACGTCTTCACCATATGAAATTATAAATATTAGCAAATCAGTTGCAACCATTAGTTCAGGAAAATCTTTTACTTATCAACATTCTATAGTATTTAATTTCTCTGTACATTTCTGGTCCATCAATATCACCTGGATAACTTTTTTTGCTATGTCAGAACATTTTTTTGCAATTTTCCGTCTTCGAAGTCTCCAGAAACAATATTTTGCACATCTAGTAGAAATCCAAACCGTGAATCTAAATCTAGTAAGCGAGAAAATCTTCCTGTTATTTCTGTAATCAAGCGATCAATAACATCCTTCATGATGCGTAAATTTCCTGTTCATCAGTCAATCCAGCATCAGCTGCATTTTTACCTGGCATTCTTTCAATGGTCAATTCCCATGTTTCACATTGATTCTTGCCCACTTTAAGTGCTTCTTGACAGGACTTTTCACGTGATTCTATCAATTTCTCTTTCAAAAAATCAAGATCAGCAGCTGCTTCTCGAAAATTCATTAATGGGTCCTGAAGACGTTTCTGTACAAGAAAAACATATGTAACAATGCGTTGTAGAATATTATGAGCACCACATTTTGTTTCAGCCGTGTTGCCATTCTCACTTAATTGCTCTAACAGTCCTAGCAATTGATCCAGTTTTTCATATACAACTTTTACTGCCTTTTCTCTTGCACTCCACCGTGTTTCTGATTCACGCTTGACAGAGATCTTAAGCTCCTGCTGAAGTTCGTCCCATCGAGTTGTTGAATAGGCAAAGAAATTATAAATGGCTTCAAGTATACCAAAAAAGGTAATAACTGTTGTTTCCTGACTTGCAGCATAAATACATGCTAAGTTCAAACTATGGTTGTCACAGTTTATAAACACTGCTTTTGGATTTTTTGTTGAACGTCTGACAGATGACCTGACATGACAGCAGCATTATCATAACATTGTGAACACCAATCACTCAATAAAATTCCACCCGCTTCTAATTTTGTGCTTATTGTTTTCTTAATAT
>NW_013667029.1:75100-76946 GCF_000517525.1 Limulus polyphemus
CAAAGAAATTATAAATGGCTTCAAGTATACCAAAAAAGGTAATAACTGTTGTTTCCTGACTTGCAGCATAAATACATGCTAAGTTCAAACTATGGTTGTCACAGTTTATAAACACTGCTTTTGGATTTTTGTTGAACGTCTGACAGATGACCTGACATGACAGCAGCATTATCATAACATTGTGAACAACAATCACTCAATAAAATTCCACCCGCTTCTAATTTTGTGCTTATTGTTTTCTCAATATTGGGAGCGTCTTTTCCATTTATCTGTATAAAGTCAATAAATGTCTCTTTGATTTCTACTTTTCTTGTCTTAAAGTCAATGTAAACAAACTGAATCACTTGGGCCAATTGCTCACGATGGGCTAAATCAGGTGTGGAATCAAAGAGAATACCATAGTATTTGTTTCCACGAATTGCTGACAAACAATAATTTCGCCCATGTGAAGCCATGAGATTTATAAACTCATTTGGGATTTCAGGAGAAAGATAAGATGTTGACGTTTGCTTGTTTTTACCACGTTCTAAATGCTCTCTCATTACTGGATCATCCTTTGATAATAACAGCAAAATTGACAGGAAATATCCAGGTTTTTCGTTTGAGGTTATGTCCTCAGTATGACCACGAAATGCAGGATTCTGAGAAGCTAAATATTGTGTACAATCCAGCAACCATCGCAGTACATATCTCCATGTATTTGTTCTTGCTGAATTTGCCTTTTCAGCTCTTCATCAATGCCACTTTGAAGACGAATTCGGCGCTCAGTTTCTTTTCAAGCAGCAAAGGACTCACGATAACTGTCACTATTTTCATGGGCACTTAACTTTTAAATTTTTTTCCACTTAGAGAATCCACCCCGAGTTTTGAAAGCAGACCGACTATCTGATGTCATTCATGTATATAAAAAAGAAGACAACAAAAACAGTATGCTGTTTTATGTAGAGGTGAATACACCAACCAGGAACGATTGACTTCTTGTCCATTCAGAAGGCATCATTTGAACCAAAATGCAGTCATAGAACGCTTATCTTTGGCATCAAATGGACCTTCTTTATGATGAAATTCATGTGCTTCAACTTTAACAATCTCTGTGCGATGTGCATGTATTACAACTGCTGAGTCTGTTGTATCAAACATAAATCCATTATCCAATATCCTTGTGTGTTAAAATATTTATTAGGTCATCATCTTTTAGCTTAGCAACACTATTCTGTGGATTTGTTTCTGACAAAGTGAAATCCTCTTGTTTATTATTATTGTAGCTTTCAACAGGATAGAGAACAGTTTGTTCAGTGTTTTCTTTTTTTCAAATGAAATAGCATGTTCACAATCTTGCACTTTGGCCTCTTTGCTACCATCAAAAGGAACAGATGCTGGCAAGGAAAGCTCTCATCAATTTGCTTGACTCCACCATCGAAGCTGCAAACTGTGCACGTCTTTTGCGTCCCTGTGCCCCATTTTCTTTTTTCGACATAATGGGCTAAAAGAATAAATTAATAAATATTGACTACACTATTTAGTTTCAACATGCAAATTGTCAGATGAAAGGAAGCATTCTACTTTCCTAAGTTCCTAACAAGAAATTACATTTAAATTATACAATTATAGTTGCAACTACAGACTAGTTAGGCACATCTGGACCTGGTTTCACTTTAACTGCCATTATTTAGACCACCCATACTCATGTTGATTAATGTGACACAGCAGTAAGAAAATCAATGCATATTAGTGTATGTGCTGGTAAATCATGCTTATGAGCACCATATAAATTACTGGCAGTTGCTAAATCATATTTAAAAACTTGATAGGTTTAACTACACGAACACTACAGCAGACAAGTCTG
>NW_013667029.1:77487-103896 GCF_000517525.1 Limulus polyphemus
ACTTGTACGTTGTACTCTTGGACTTGTATTTGATCTACAGATGAATAATGGAATAGTGTAATTTACTTCTGTACGTCAATTTGGTCTCACTGTATTTCAGTGGGCGGCTTTTAAAAGTTAAAACTGCAAGCGTAATACATACAAATAACGTAACACTGTGTCGTATTTACTTAAGGTAGGGCAGTTGCGGTATATCCTAGGGGAGGGCATAATTATTAATTAATAGGCATTATAGGCCAGAGGAAATTTTCGCCCCTTCATACCTGCGCCGGGGACGACTGCCCCCACTTGCCCCTCTCTTGCTACGTCACTGTATATATGTAATATATCTAAAAGATTATAAATGGTTTTTACAAATCTCACCTTAGAAACTATATAGTAGCTTAATCCATAAAGTGGAAATGGGTAAAATTAGTTAATGACTGCTAAATAGCTGCTTCCTAAAGATTCATCTCTGTGACTTAAAAATAAGATAGATGACCCGATATGGGACGCAGAGCGAGTGAGATTAGTTAAAGCAAAATATGAAAGTTATACGGGTTATGTTTTTGTTTTAGGTTGATATATATCTCAAGCGATAACACAATAAATTTTCTGCAGTGCCAACAGACACCTTTAGTGACAGTTAGTTGCGGGATATGTATATATATAATAAATTTAACAGTTTTGTGGTATTTATTGGCCTAATTATATTCCATCAAATAAACTGCGATTCGAATGTACAGAGTGTGCATATAGAAAATGTGTATTTCGTATCATTTGAAAATAAAGGTATCTTTAATCTTATTTTCTAACATATATTTTCAAAATATTTAAAAGTATATATGCTGCAGAAATGTAACAGTGTTATAGAACCTTTTGTTTTCAGTTTTGTTCACTTAACTTTATCCATCAATATCTTGACCCTCACGAACTGACCAATGCCGGAGCTTCAGTGATATTTCTTTTAAATCATTCAAGTAAAAACGCACGGATGTTCTTAATGTTTTTCACTTTATTTCAAGTACAGGATGATTAAATAATCTTTTATTTGATGTTATCTGTATTTTTCATTTACCCCTTGATTTTTTGAGATGTTGTATAAGTACTTAGGTTCAGGCGCAGAACTTACCATTGTCTCTAACTATACCACTTTTGTTCTTATCATTTTTGACAAGCGTTACTTACGATTCACCAAATCGTTAACTCTAATGTGATAAAGACGTCCATAACTTATTATATTTTTATAGTTAATGAAGCTTGAAATAGCAAAGTACAAAGTTTTTATACCTACAAAATCAACAGTGTGTAAAATATCCACTAAATATTAAATATTCTGTTCATAATTTTACCAACATTTCGTAACAGTGATTCTTAAAATTACAACAACTCTTTAAGAAATACCAATAATTTTAACATCGAAATGTTACTTGGAACCTAAGACAAATAGAAACCTTACATTATTCCAGACATGTTAATTATATTCAACATGATGATTGAAGTCTAAATGAAGGGTGTAGTGTCCACAGATTATATTTAGTCTTCTAGTAAGTAGTAAGAAGTTTTCACTATATTTTATTAATACAAACTCATCTTTACAAGATTTGGGTACTATAGAGAAACATATGGTAAAAATACTGCAATATACTTGCCGTATATATATTATTTTGAATATATCAATAAACTTTACGGGTGTCCAACTTACCTGGTGAATAGGTAAGAGCGTTCAGAGCACTGTTCGTCATTGTCACCGTCGATACGATGAGCCCGTTTTGGGAGTTGAGAAGAGTTACGTGGCCGTTGCTCATCCCAACTGCTACTACCAAGGCTTCATTATGTATCGCCAGAGACAAACATTCAGCCTATAATGAGATTCAGATCATATCATAATTATCTCTTACGACTTAAATGATAGCTATGATTATTCTGTTTAATTTATTATAATTTGATATCCATAGCATAAAAAACGTGTTTCATTTTTTATAGTCCCCCAGTAGCTCACCAGTAAGTCTGAAGGCTTATAACGCTAAAATAGAGTTCGATATTCGTAGTGGTTACTTAAGGTTAGATTAGGTAAAATAAATAATAATAATAATTTAATGAATATATTTCACGAGGCACGCACGCAAGCAGCTCTGAGTAGCTCGTAGGTAATGTAATTCGATAATATTACGTGAGCACCACGTTCCTCAAGTGGTTTACAACTTATAATGGCCCGAATAGTAGTTAGACACGGTTCAAATGGCAATAAAACAATAAATGTTAGTATAGACAGATGTATAATGTTACAAACATAGAGCTACTAGGATAATCGAATGTAGTTTCATGTTACAATTTGAAGTCATTCTAGAAAGAGAAAAACGGTAATATAGATGTATTTCGATTTTTTGGTGGTTACCAGGTCGGTCAATTTGACCAACATTGTATGTAGGGTAGAGAAAATAACAGATAAAACATAAAGTTTTTACTGAAAACAAACATTTGAAATGTATTTAGGAAGTTTTACAGTTAACACTCAAATGGAATTTGAGATTTTTGAGATGAAGAAAAGTATTTTTAATCTTAACATGAAAATGACTTTGCACTCGGACTAGTAAACAAATACTCGATATCTTCATGGACAAGTATTTTTTAGTTTATTACAAATACTTCACTAAAAAATATGATTTTTTGTATGTGAAAGACTTATAATGTTTACTGAAAGTGTAGCCAAATTTTGTAAAGATATACATACTATATTAAAAGTTAGTAATATCAAAGTATAAAGACTTTAAACAGTACAAAGAGGCCACGTGGTCAATCAAATCCACCGACCCGCCCGTGTTAAAAGATTCAAGATTGCTCTTCAGAGTCTGGCAGTACATCAGTCAGGCCTTGATGACATTCACTATAAGATGCTGCACCATCTCACTCATGCATCTCTTGTTCTTCTTCTGGTTGTTTTAAACTGGATCTTGCAGGAAAACGATTTTTCTGATGCTTCGAGCAAGGCTATTGTCCTACATTTTTCTAAACCTGGGAAGGATTCCAAGATTCCTTCTAATTATCGTCCTATTGCTTTGTTTGTTTGATTTTTGAATTTCGCGCAAAGCTACACGAGGGCTATCTGCGCTAGCCGTCCCTAATTTAGCAGTGTAAGACTAGAGGGAAGGCAGCTAGTCATCACCACTCACTGCCATCTCTTGGGCTACTCTTTTACCAATGAATAGTGGGATTGACTGTAACATTATAACGCTCCACGGCTGAAAGGGCGAGCATGTTTGGTGGAACAGGGATTCGAATCCGTGACCCGCAGATTGTGAGTCGAGCTCCCTAACCACTTGGCCATGCCAGGCCCCTATTGCTTTGACTAGCTGTCTCTGTAAGGTTTTGGAGAGGGTGGTTTATGCTCGTCTTGTTTAGTGCCTTGAATCAAACAACCTCCTTTCACCCACCCATTGTGAGTTCCGTCGACAATACTCCACCGTGGACCACTTTATTCGACTTGAAACCTCGATCAGGGAAGCTTTTCTCAAGACAAAACATCTTGTGTATGTTTTCTTCGATCTTGAGAAGGCTTACGACACTACGTGGAAGTATGGCATTTTGTGGGCACTCTACTCCTATTGGTTGCGTAGCCCATTTTTATTTGTAACTTTTTACTTGACACATGATTCTATGTCCGTGTGGGTTTTACCCTTTCCTGTTCTTTCACACAGGAACTTGGAGTCCCTCAGACCAGTGTCTTGAATGTAACGCTTTTCAGTGTTAAAATCAATGCTATTACTCGACAACTTCCTCCTGCCATAGCAAACGGCCTCTATGTCAACGAATTCCATATTTCTTGTCGGTCATCTCAATTATCTTTTATGTTGGATCCTAGTAAACGGTTTCATCTTTTTGACCAGCTGCCTAAACTGGGTCTGTCATTGGATGACGTTGCTGAGTCTATTGATCAGCCCATCCGCTATGGCTCATTATTATCCTCACCTGTGACCTTTCTTTGAGTCATCTGAAGAAGGCAGATACTCCATATTAGAAGTACCATCTTCTCTTTGCCGAACATCTTTTAAACCATTCTTTTTTTTTCCCGTTTTTACGTATGGTTCGAAATCAGGTGACTCTGTCAGGGTTTGTTGTGACTTGGTGGTTGCTAGCTGGATCCCCTCTACAGATTCTGTGTTCGCTGCTGAGTTGTATGTCATTTCTCTTGACTTGGATCATGTAGAAGCTAAGCTGTATACTAACGTACTATTTACACGGACTCTCTTAGCTCTCTACTGGACCTGGAATCGCTTAACGTTAGTTCTAACCCTGTTCTCGTCGATATTTAAAAAAACTGGCCCAATTTTCTTTATCTTTCATTTCTATCTACAGTTTTTCTAGATACTTGGCCATGTCGGTATTCGCGGGAACAAGCTTGGCTTGGCGCCAGTTAGCAGTCGATTTGGAGTGAGCAAAGAGAGACTTATATAAGAGAGACTTTTGTAGCTTCTTATAGGTATTTCGTAACATTAAGATAAAGTATTACGAAGCACGTGGTACTTTAAGTAACCATTTTATCACGACATAATATAGCTTGATATTCGTGGTTAACAAAATTTTCCATTTTATATCACCAAATAAAGGAATTATAAGAATTATTGGGGGCGACTTCTTTTCCTAAATTAAAATAAACATTAGTATATATAAATTCTGATCGTAAGATTTAATACCCCACAACTATATATGGTTATGACAACTTAACCTGGTAACAAAATTGGCTTATAATGAAATATTTTACGGTAGCAGAATGTAACATGATGTAATTTCCATTATGCTTAAAACTATGAAGTATGTAACTAAGTGAAAGTGTAGTAATTATTCACGTTTTATTTTTTATTTGACGTGGAAGAACAACATCGATTTTAAACTAGATTACCATAAGATGTTTATATTATCAATTTATTTTGATATACAAGTATACTAAGATTACATTTATTAAATTTCTGGTCATTCGAATGGGAATTATGGATTAAAATTACCCCGAGTTTAAAAGGGTGTATTATCTGAACAATGAAAGTTAATATTTTAAATTTTGGAGTAAATACTCTTTGTGCTATTTATGTATTAAAAACATTACTAAGTTGCTATGAGAAATTTACGTGTGTTAAATTTAAATTCATTTGTATACGGATTAGGAATTAATGTTAATAAGAAGTTATTATCTGAACAGGGGTAAATATTTCTAGTGCTATTTGGACACTAGTATCTGTAAAATATGTTGATATGTACCGAAATTTAATCATTTTGTATAGAAAATAGGATCAAAATTATCGTAACAATGTATGATCTGAGATTTTATATAATTATATATGTTATAATGAATAATAACTAAATAATTCAAAAGTATACCTCGAACAGGTATGATACTTATTAGTAAATGTTATATTAATGCACATTATTCCATTTACTAGAGTTTGCACTTTTATATCGATGTTCATTTGCCAATGTTTAAACTAATACTTCTTATCAGTGAACATCTGCCAGTTTTGTTCAATCTCACCCTTACATGCTCTCATGCATTTTGACCACTTCATAAAATTGTTTTGAAACAAGACTCATAAAATCAAAATTGTTAATAATAAAATAAGTAGATATTGTACAACTTTCTGGATAGTTCTTGAAGCTTTAAATTGCAGTGTGATAATTTCTAATAAAAGAAGTTGGGTTCATTTTCCTTACTTATATTTAAGGTTAAGTGACATTATGATATTTAATAAAATATTATAGGGTTCATTGACACATGACTCTTCACCGGGTGTAAGAAAGGCTGAAAACGTACTTGGCATTTGAAACTAACAAAATATCCCGATGGCGTCTTTTGCCTACCATACATTGTTCGATACTTGCGGAAGTTCATGCTGTATTGTAGATAACGACAAAATATATATTTAATACGATTGTTGTATTTTGTAACACCGCATATGCGTTATTTTTATGCTTTATTGAAGAATAGGTTCAAGTACTTTACCTAATACATCTTTAGAGTGTAACTTGTTTTTAGAGATGGTTCAGAAAATATGTATACCGTGTATGTTGGAAGTATATACCATCTTTACTTTATAGTACCGTGTATGTCGGAAGTATACACCATCTTTACTTTACAGTACCGTGTATGTTGGAAGTATATACCATCTTTACTTTACAGTACCGTGTATGTTGGAAGTATATACCATCTTTACTTTATAATACCGTGTATGTTGGAAGTATATACCATCTTTACTTTACAATACCGTGTATGTTGGAAGTATATACCATCTTTACTTTACAGTACCGTGTATGTTGGAAGTATATACCATCTTTACTTTACAGTACCGTGTATGTTGGAAGTATATACCATCTTTACTTTACAATATGTATACCGTGGGTTTCAAAAATCTAGATATATATAAAAATGAAAAAATTATGTAATTGAATCTTACCTCCACCGATACTCTCCACTCTAAGATGTGAAAGTGCCACTTACAGACTGACTTATCTTCACCACCAGTGTAAAATCCATCACCTTTCGGGTCACTCGTCACTGCTTTCACTCCACGAGCGTGACCCTAAAGTTAATAATGAATAGTAAACCTCAATTTAATGATGTAAATTTTTACAAAACAAAGTTACTAAAAATTTTATTTTATTTGTAACGCCACAGTAAACAAGAACGTTAACTAGAGTTTGTTTATTTTGAATTTCGCGCAAAGCTACACGAGGGCTATCTCCGCTAGCCGTCCCTGATTTAGCAGTTTAAGGCAAGAGGGAAGCCAGCTAATCATCACCACCCACCACCAACTATTGGGCTACTCTTTTACCAACGAATAGTCGGATTGATCGTCACATTATAACGCTCCCACGGCTGAAAGGGCGAGCATGTTTGGTGTAACGGGGATTCAAACCCACGACCCGCAGATTGCGAGCCGAGCACCCTAGCCACCTGACACAGGGGAAAACCGCGCTCTAATTAAATTGTTTGATTCAAAAAGTGTTGTTAAGGGTTGTTTGTTTGTTTGTTATTAAGCATAAAGCTACACAAAGGGCTATCTGTGCTCTGCCCACCACATTATCGAAACCCGGTTTCTAGTGTTGTAAATCCACAGACATACCGATGTGCCACTGGAAGGCTCCAATTTACGACCAACTTCGTACCTCATCCTTTTCGTGTAGGTTTTGTAATGGTTTTGTGCATATCCAGTACTGAAACAGTGGTACAGCTTGTTTTCAAGTATTATTTAAAGATGTCCGTTATATGAGAGTTGTTTGTCAGTTAGCATAATATTTAATATTAAGGTATAAGTGGTTTAGACCTCTTGTTAAGTCGCGAAAACGTAGCCAACTCAAGTGCGTACGTTTATATTTGTATTAGGGAATTGTTTTGTTAAATCTAATTTAGTATTTTTTGAAGTATCGAAGGAAATTGTCTTTGCAATGGGCCGTCGCACAGATCTGAATATGCCATGTGTAGGGCTGATATACTTAAATGCCGTACTAGTGGTAAAGCTACATTAAATTATGGTGCAAAGAAAGTGTGGGGAATGATAATACTTTAACTGTTCCTAATTTCTTCAAATAAACTATATTTTTTGTTATAGTGTTTTAAATAAATTTTGTAAAAAATAGAAAAATATTAATTGACTGAATAATACGATGCTAAATGTTACCATAGATTGGCACAGGTAGATTGAAGTAACTATGCTAACGGCTAGGCCTAACGTCGATAATATGTGTTGGCCTATGTGAAGAAGAAAAAAACAAAAAACATTTTGGTTCATTGAGTGGTCTGTAAAACGAAGAAAAAACAATGACGTGAGCTGCTCACATTCATTGGTTCAATCGTTCATATCGATAGGCTCAACTACTTGACAAGCCTCAGTTTGAAATTACTAAGTACCAACTGTAATGTAAGCACTGCATGAAAAATCGAATCTTTACTTGGTTTATTACAGTCTTACTCACGCACAAAATAATACGACGTTTCAAAAACTAACACATTTCTCACATTATCCTGCTGTTTCAGTACTCACGCATATAAGTGGACGAAACTTCCGCTGCGTTGAACCCTCATATACTTGATTTCTATTGGTGGCTACGTAGAATGTGCCATCTGGGCTCGGATATTGCATGCACAGAGCTTCCACACCTCCAGCTCCGCGTGGCAACTATGCAAATATAATGGTTAAAATAAAAACAAACAAACCATGATTTGGAAAATGTCATTAAGATTAACTATTATGACTTGCTTTCAACTACTGATAAGTAAAATCGTTCTTTTTAATCAAACAGTATGATTTATTATTTAATTTAATTATTATTTTCTTAAACTGTCTATGTATTTTCTACTGATTTCCGCAAGTTTTGACAGTCAAGTATTTTGGAATATTCCTAGAATTTTGTCACAATATATATATATTTAAATATTTGTACGATGATTTTAATGTACCTGATTGTGTAAAAGGGTGGGTAAGTAAGGAAATATCTAATAGTTTTGAAGTAAAATGTATACACACATTAGTAGCTGCAACTCTCGTTAATTTGTTGGTAGTGCTCCAAACTTTAATATGTCCCTCTCTATCTCCACTTCCACCCGAGAAAAGTGTCCCTTCTGGTAACAACAGTAGACCACGAACGTCCCTCTGGAAAAAAAGGGCCAAGTTTGGCTTCAATTTAAAAACAGATACGTTTTTGTTGCTAATTTGTATTACAGTGTTTTAGTGATTCTTTTCTCCTCCCTTAGTCTTTCATTTCACAAATGACGCTGAAATAAAGTAACATTTATAATAACAACAAATGAAAGTCCATAACCTAAATGTTAATTAAGATGAAATAGAAGATTTACCATTCCTGATTACAGTTTTACTTTAAAATTACACACGATGCTTTCATCTAAGAATAAACATTTCATTATTGTTAGAGTTATTTTCGTAATTTATTTATTACTGAATCGCCAGTAGAATACTAACAAAACCTTCACATTAGAACAGGTACAAAACAACAACACAGGTTAAGGTTATTCACCTTAATCTACAGTTCCTCCTTATATAGAATGCAATCATTATTTCCAATATTTAATGGAATTTTCTTTTTAACTTTACTTAATAGTTAGATACGAAACTTGTTAGCTGAACAATAATCACGATTAACTATAGGCCTACCTCGTGACCTTTGACCTCTTTAACAATGATAAAAGTACAAGGGTCATCGTCGTCACCAGGAGACCAAAGCGTTAAGTAGCCTCCGCTATCACCAGTCACCATTGAGCCATCTGGTAGAAACTGGACACAGGTCACTGTTTTGGCCGATTGACCCTGTATGTCAAATATTTTATGAAATGATGGCTTCCTGTTTGAGTTCCTCTTAATTTATAGTAAGATTAACCTTAGCAACTGGATCATGGATTTCACAAAATCAATTATGTTATTTAAAAATGAATTTTACATTACATCTAATCGTTTTAGTAATCTACAACCACGAAATATTGTAAATGATACTTTTTTGGTGACATAATTTATTCATGTGTCTAAATGTGTCCAGTCATTGATAACAGAAATACAAAAATATTAATTTCAGATTGATTACGTGGTTTAATCATAGATCGTTACAAGGTAAGTGTCATAAAACATAAGTAGAATATAGAGAAAGATTTATGGTTGATGTATACTTTTTCAGAAGAAAATTGAATTATCTAAATGACTGAAATTTTGTGTGAGCATTCGTTTTCCGTTTTTAACATAAAAATGTAATATCATAAAGCGTCTTCTCCTTTGCAGTGACGTTCACTATATTGTGTTAAAACCGATTGACGTAATTATTTTAAAAATTCAAGATAAACCCGAGTTGCTACAGAAGAATATGAAATCATTTTTTTTTCTGGAAGAGGAAATATCATGCAAAGAGAAATTATACATGAAATAAGTGGATAGTCTTACTAGGTTTTGGCAAATGGTTGAATTCCACGTACCACTCCAATTATTTTGCTATTCATCAATTTATTTTTTAACATGCAAACTATTAAAAAATGCAAGTAATAGTTTAAAATACTTACGGTAGGGTTAATTGATCGTTTGTCCAGAAAACCGTCACGGCCGCGTTTCCAAAAGGCCAGATGCTGTGTTCCGAATGTTACTACAAGATCTTCTTCTGAAGGATGAAATGTCACTCCTTTTACTTCTTCACTCTGTGTCTAGGAAATAAATCATCAAATGAAAATATTAGTCACTAAATATAGAATACAAGACATGGAAATTAGTGTTTGTATAGTATACTTTAAAAGGCTGATTTGAATAGTAACTTATTTTAAGATATTTATGAGGGAAGAGCATACCGCCTTTACCTGGAATTCGTTTTCTATTCTTTCTATAAAATAGGAAACTGAATAAGAATAAACATTTTTTAGAAAAAAAAATAACTTAATTTCATCTAATACATAACTTAACAAATATCACTAAATAAAACACGTTTTTATCATACTTTTATCTAATAACAAGCAACATATCCTTGATTATTTAAAGCATAAAATTTATTATGTAACTAACACAAAAGAGACGTTGAATAAATTAGAGGCTCTATTTTCAAAACTAATTCTAGTATACAAGTTGCAGAGTTAAATAAGTCAGTAATTCAATACAATGTCTATAACTCCATAATTATTATTAATATAATGTTAAATTGTATTGAACATACATATTTATTGACAATAATAATTTGAATGTGTTCACACTTACCGAAGCTCGTCCAAGAACAGAGTCATTCTGCCAGTCCCACAACCACAATTCATGGTCTTCACTCGCTTCTAACATTGCCAGTAAAGAGCCCTACAAGAAAGAATCCCCCCCAGAGAAAAACAAAACAACAACATGAAAATAAAATTCATTGAGCTCAACCACTATAAATTGTTATTAAGTGGGTATAATACTGAATTTATTACATTTACATACCCCACTCTTCACAATTTTACTTATTTTTCAACCATTGCCCTCCCAGTAAAATGTATACATTAAAATGTTGGGAGAAAAACAAATGGTACGCATATTAATTTAAATGAATTTAGGATTAATTATTTTCCTTGTGATCTAAACTTCAATCTATACTTTTAGAAATTGTGAATATGTTTTTACACAATATGTATATATATATTTATCAAGATTAGTTTGTTGTGTTTTGAATTTCGCGCAAAGTTGCTTCGAGGGCTATCTGTGTTAGGTGATAAACATCAATCACCGCGAACTCTTCGTTCACTTTTTTATCAACGAATATTATAGTTGACCGCCACATACAACGCTCCTCGCGGCTGAAAGGGAGAACATATTTGGCGAAGGGTTTCGATCTCGCGTCCTGCAGATTACGAGTCGAAAATAAAAAAAAATCATTTTTCTTTTATCCAATAACATCATTAACGATTCCATTGTACAAACAATCTAGAAATAATCCCTTTTGTTATATACTTCATTGTCATGAGATCACTTTTAACACAACTAGCTTCAGAGGAAAGTATTCAGTTAACTGACCAGAAAGTAAAGAAGGTAGTTTCAGATTTTAATACGATATTACTAAGAAAGAAACATAAATATTTATGTACGTCTGTTATGAACACATCCTCCGGTGGGACAGCGGCAAGTCTACAGACTTACAACTCTAAAATCCGGAGTTCAATTCTCCACGGTGGACACAGTAGATAGCTATATGTGGCTTTGCTCTAAAACCAACAAAACTTATGAATAAAATGATGAAGAGAATGATTTGAGTTTGTAAATGACTTAATAATCATTGATGTTTAGGAGTTATTTTCAGGAGATAAATATTTAGAGACAATTTTACGCTGTTTTTTGGTACATGGCTTTTTTTTTTAGATTTATCTAAATGTGTTGGGTTTGATAATGGTTAAGTTTATGTAATTGATAATTTATTTATTTCTTTCTATTTGCTGGTAACTTGCGTCGTGTATTATTGTTAAACTCAAATTAAATAAAACACAATGTTTAATTGTATATAGTTTAAAAACGTTTATTACACAGTTTACAAGTAAACGTTGTGTTTTGTTTAATGCATTCTAGATCTTCTTGTCAGTTAATAATAACATTATGTTAAGAAACATTGTCGTTTCAGGCTCAATTCTTGTAAAACGGTCAGTTTAATAATTTTGAGTTTTAAAAGTATAATGCTTAAGTGAACATTGTTTAATGTTCAGTTCAACCTCTTCGGTACAGCAAAGCTAAAACAAAACATTAACATAAGAGATCGCTTAACGAAAATTGTTAAAACGTTTGAATGTTTCTTTAGGAACAAGAGGGAGTTCTCAATAGCTGCGGCTGTAATTAGATCTCAAATTGGTCAAGAGATGGAGGTATGAGCTAAAAGTTAGTACTTGAAAAACAAAACAAAAACAGACAAACTCAGAGCCATTCAATGAGTCGCTGTGCTGCGGCTATAAATCAATATTGAAAGCTAGAGAACTTTAACATCGTAATAATTACGTAATGTCGTAATAACGTAAGGTTGATTGGCTGAATCAGATGATATTGTTAATTTCAGTTTTATCTGAACTTTAAGTGTTTATTATTTTATAATCTAGTTTTAGAAATGCACCACAACTGATAGCATCGCTTGGCCCAAGCGAAAACTAGGAGACAGAGAGGGAAAACCTAGACAAAAAAATCTTTGCTACTATTAATATATATATATATTTTTTTTCAAAACACCAATCAGTTGATACCATTTAAGCATAAGAAAATATTTCAATCCTACTGAAGTTTTCAAAGAAATATTTAAGTGATAATATGTTATGTTGTTATAGTATTAATATTGTCTATAGTTGAAAAGAGAAGTTTACCTCCGGGGAAAAAGCCAGGTCGAAAAGTCCAGAAGACTCTATTTGACCGCTTCCCACCTCCGCTATTGTTTGCAAGCTGTCAGCTCTCCAGATCAACACGTGGGCCTGGAACCAGGCAATAATACATGAACTTCAACAGTTACTTTTACAGTTGTAATACTGTTCGTTATTTAGTTCTAATAGCTGCAGTTATCCAGTTATGGGATTGCTAGTTATTAACTTGTAACACTTAGTTACTTAGGGGTAATTTTGTTAACCCTTTATTTGTAGCTAATTCAAATGAATAATAAAAAATGTAATTTAACTGATTAAAACTGGTGTTTTTTTTTTACAAAAATGGACTCATCAAAGTAATTTATTACCTGAGATGCATTGGTTGGTCCTGCCCCTTGACCAGTGGCAATTATTTCATATTCGTTATGAACTGTTATACTGAAAATTAAGATAAAAACAGTTATTTGATATATAATACCATGGGTTTAATAGAAACAAAGGATAAAGAGCATGTTTTATGCGTCTATATGTTTAGGATTTACATCTGATGTGCTTTGAATTAAATTATTATTTAAATTTGTATAAGACTTAAAAGATAGAACTATGTATATAAATATTAACAAAAATAGCAACAAACCATTGGATGTCTTCAGTGTGATTGGTAAAGTGACGTTGTCGGTTGTTCTGTCTGTCGTAGATAACAGCTACGGTTGCTACTGGATAAAGTAATTCACGAGACGGCAGCACATGCAAGTTACCAATTCCTTCTTGTGAACGAATCCCATGTCTGAATATAACTGTGGTTAAGGGTGTTTATAAGATTAAGGCATAAAATACTAGACAAAAATTCTCCAAATTGTGAAAGAGGTACCAAAACAACGATAAACTAATAATTATACTTTTATGTAAACGTTTTGTGTTCAAACGCTTATTTTTACTCAATGACTTTAATCAACAGAAACTTTTTCAAACAACAGAAGCGCTAGTTTTTGTTTTAGTGGCTGATTTCTAATCACAGAAATGTTACATGGTGATAAAGTACTTGTCTCTAGTTTCGGTAAATTACTATTTATTTTTGAACTATAGCAGTTGATAGATTGGAATTTTAAACCCGATCGCCACTTCATACTTAATTTTGATCTACTTTTTTGAGAGAAGGCAGCCAGCTAGCAGCACGTGCCGCCATGAGGGTCTTTGAATTAAATAGGGATTGACTATCACATTCGTAACACTCCCACACCTAAATGTGTAGAGTATTTTTAACAGCATCACGTATCAAACCCTGTATCCCTCATCGAAAGTCCGGCACATTAACTTTTAAACCATGCTTGGCAAATTTCTTAGAATACCCTACAAATTCCGTGTTGGGTGATATGTAGCTTGAGCGAGACGTTTATCTAAACTATTGCCCCCCCTTCCCAGTGTCACAGCGGTGTCTGCGGACTTATACTGCTAGAAACCGGGTTTCGATGCCCGTGGTGGGCAGAGCACAGATAGCCCTTTGTGTAGCTTTGTGACTTAAATAAAAAAAAACAAAACAAAATCTAAATTATTAAAATAATTTATTTTCTCCTCACTCAAAATGAAGGTGTCATAAACTTTCTTTACAATGAAATGTAGAATATTATACTACTTTGTCACAAGTAACAATGCTGAAAACTAATTCAAACTTAGTGTTTATTTGCACTGTATAAAAGTAAAGTTTGTTCTGACGCGTATATATTGTACTGTTACGACAGCGGAAGTCATGTGATGCTAGTAACACATCAGGAGCTTCTAGAAACTCGTGTTCATTCGTGAAGCCTCGAGTGTTTACTAGATGTGCGGTATTCTTGTATATAAGACCGCCAAGAAGTGACAGTAACAATGAAATGTAATTGAATTGCAGACAGAGATAGAGACGGACAATTGAGTCAAGCGCGTGAATCGTTCATTGTGAATTATAGCGTTTGTTTAAGTTATAGCGTGACTGTGGAAATTTAGTGTATTGCAAAGTTGTAATGAAAGAGAATAAACTAGTTTTATTCAAGAAAGAACTTGTATCGCTAAAGTTTCTTCGGAAATAATTTTTAAAAATTAACAAACGAACACAGAGACGTAACAGTACTTTTACGTTTAGCTAGTCTTTACGCAAGCACCAGGATTTAGTTGATACAGATCTATAAAGTTTTACTTAACCTGAAAAACAACAAATTTTGCACGAAAAGTTCGAGAGACTGTTGTATAAAATCCATCATATCTGATGTTGGGCAACAGTACTTGGATGGTTATTAATTTATGTAACATTTCTGAGGCTAATTTCTTAAGTAGGAGATTATTCTTCAACAGCATGTCATTAAACATCACTGGTTATGAAATTTTAAGATATTATTCTATGTTTCTTTGTTTTATAATTAGACTTAACGGTTAGTCTGAGTAGTTTATGACAGTAATAATCAGGCTTCGATACCTTCAGTGCCCACAGTACAAATAACCTACCATTTTAGCTCCGTGCTTAACCAAAAATTCGTATCTTGGATTATGTTTAAACTATAGTTCCTATAATACTGAGTTCGCTTTCCGAAAGGATTTACTAAATGATGAATTATGTCATATCAATTACGTGCAAAACTTAAAGGGACGTACAGTGTAAAACAGAGTTTTGAGCTGATTGAAAAGAATGTAGTTTTAATATTTTATTAAGGCTAGTTGTTTGAACTGTAGATGACTACAAGTGTATCTGTGTTATCTTCTTTATTTCCTTTTTCCAGTTTCGTGACTTCAAAGGTCACTCTGTAGGACATCATGTATAAATATAATCTATAAAAAACGTTTAGATACTATTTCTTCCAACCGAATGCCTAAAAATGAATATTAAATACATATTTTTACAAATATACACAAATAAAATAAGATAGGAACTGAATACCAGTTTAACGTTGAATATTATTTATGATTTTAACTTTATACACAAGTGTCAAAATACTATAAGTTATACTTTCTCATTTTTTCCATTCCATTATTCTTTATTTTTCTGATTTAAACTTTACCTCAATTACACTTTCTCCTAATATTATAGAAAAGCTGTGTATTTTCATATTACTTAACAGTTTATTAAAATACCTCTTACTTACTTTACTATACTTTCAACAATTCCCAGTAATCCTTGCTACCATTGCACAATTCAAACTAACGTTACTTAGCTACTGTTTATCCTCTAAATTATATGTAATGAGGTGCCCAAAAATATTTGAAATATTTTCCATGAAATAATCTTTCATGTTTTATATCACCTCTTGAGAACGTTGAAAATACCATTATTTCGGAATTATCGCCCCCTAGTGGCACAGCTGTATGTCTGCGGACTTCAAACGCTAGAATCCGGGTTTCGATACCCGTAGTGGGCAGAGCACAGATAGCCCATTATGTAGCTTTGTACTTAATTACAAACAAATTCAGAATTATAAAATCTCGAAATAGCTGTTTCGCTCTCATAGAATTCACCACAGTTTTCACATTCTAGAAGATATATTAACTTATAAGAAGAAAACAAAATGTGATTAGTTACATAAAGTGCAGTTTCTTCTTTCATGACCAAAAAAACCTCCTTTTGAAATAAGTTTCTTTTTTTAGTCCAATTCAATAATCTATGTACGTTTTTAGGTTGTTGTTTCGATAAAATAATTTTATGATTTTTACAAACATCTTTCAGTTTTTTTATACACTATTTGTTTTAATCGTGTATTAACAAATGGAATATCTATATCTATACTTCGACAATGAGTCACTACAAAAGTCTTTTTAGTTTTACACAGTTTCCTTTCCAAAATTTCAATTATAAAAGTTATTCTTAGCAATCTCAAAACTTCATACTTAAAGTTTCTCCGTATTGTGACACTGAATGAATTTTTTTATAGTTCTAGTGGTCTCTTGACTTCCATTTCTTCTATTCAAACTAAATTATATATTTTACTCGTACAAGAACATTTAATTTTATATGTTTGGGATAATTATTCAACAAAATCTACATGCTGATGTGAGTTTGTGGGTTTCTAGAAATTATCAGTCTCTGTCTCCTTTTCTGGCGAAACGCTTGTGAACACATCTGAAACGGATAAAATGTTCTTGTCGTTTTCAAAGCAGAGCTTAATTTCTTTATTTATGAAGCTTGTTTGTTTTTGTTTTTAATTATGCACGAAGCTACACAAGGGCTATCTGTGCTCTGCCCACCACGGGTATCGAAACCCGGTTTCTAGCGTTGTAAGTCCGCAGACATACCGCTGTGCCACTGGGGGGCGTTTATGAAGCATGCTGGAAGACCAATAAAAGTGTAGACTGCATATCAGGCAATGGTGTTGATCTGAACAAAAGTTATGGCACTCTAACTGCTGATAGGTACACGCAGATTCTTATCCTTGGTGTCATTATTTCAGAACAAGACCTATTGAGCAAGGATTCATCGTCCAGCAAAACAACAATACCAAGCATGCACGAAACGTGGTAAATCAATAACTGAAAGAAAAGAGGGTGATGGAACACTCACAATCATGATTTGACATGGACAAAATCACAATATGAATATTATTAGGACTGTATGGAATTATATAAAAACTGAGAAAGTCAAACAACTTTGCTCAATCCTGGAGAGTGATACAAGACTGTTGAGAATGTATTTAATAGTTTTATATATAATATATATATGATCACACACTGATAGATTTATGGAACGTTAAAGCAAGATGTACTGATTTGTTTAAAGCAAATGTGTATCATCTGTGAATTTCCATAACTATTTCCAATACCGTATGTTCGGTCTTCGAAACAAAGTTCAGGTTAAATGCCCCAAATTTGTAACTCTTTTCCACATTTTTAGAATATCTTATAGTTTTTATATATGTGTGTTTGAACAGTTTCTGTACTATACAGAGTACTAGTAAATACTCAGGAATGTGCAATCACACTTAGTGTATATTAATCCTGATAATTCATCAACTAACTGCTGCTAACGCTCCATTTAGTTGCAGGATAATAAATTGCAATTTTACTTTTACAGTGAGCTAACGCTAGATACAACAGTCTGTTTCAGTCTAATTGAATCAAGTTTAGTGGTGGTGAACAGATGAGTCAAAGATTTCGTGTATGTGTGTAAATTTCAAAGTGGGAAGTTTGCTTAGAGAATCCATGTAGAAAATATAAGAATAGTGTTTTTTATTTAAAAAACACAGGAATTCTCAGACTACAACATTATTATTAGTCATACAAGAACTCGACAAATTAAGACGCAAATATGTTGTGGTAATCACGTAATGTACGCATGAAGATTCTACACAACACGTAGTTCAATTTCAGTTAATCGTTTCGTTTTACCACGTAACATAAATTTGAGAATCCTGACTTAATGTTTTTATTCAAAGTATACCAACTGTGCATTAGTTAGCTTAGTTAGTTTATTTGTTTTGACGCATCGCTACGCAAAGGGCTATATGCGCCCTGTTCACCACGGGGAATCGAGTCTCGGGTTTTAGTGTTGTAAGTACATAAACATACCAGTGTCCCACTGGGAGATTTAGTGGTTAGAAACTATATTAATGAGATTTTTATTGCCACGTTTATATTTCTAGATTGCACAAAGACATACAAGTTATACACGTATTGTATATCTTAAAGGTTAACAGTATATCTTAAAGGTTAACATACGTGTATAACAAGTTATACACGTATGTTAACCGTTAAGAATATAGTTCAAGTATATCATTTTTGAAAAGGAATTTCATTCGAAAAAATTGTTACAGAATAATTTGCTTTCATTATAGAAATGCTACCACAAATTCGAAGTATACAAACTCATCACATTGATTTTATAGCAATAAGCTCATTCAGATTGGCTGTCACGAAAGGAAGATTTTCCTTCGTTTGCTAATATAAGTCTAAAAACCTTGAAGCCATTCCGTCAGTAAACTCAATTAATTATTAGTTATCTTTTCACTAGAAAAGAACAAAAAAAAACGCCCTCGCTTGGTTAGCGGTAAGTCTGAGGGCTTATAACGCTAAATGTCGGGTTTAGATACTCCATATGGACACAGCACAGATAGCCCATTGCGTGGCTTTGCTCTTAAGATCAAACAACAACTATAAAAAAGCTATCTAGTTATTTTGTAAAGCATTTAGTGATAGAAGTGTATAACACCTGTATGTAACACCCATTACAATTCGAAATCATTAACACGAACTTCTATTTGTTATAAAATTCCATATTTACAAATATAATAAAAATATCATTCCATTTTTGTTTCTGATTTAATGTAAGATGTTTTTTTCTTTTTACGCATATAAACTTCTCGATCTTTATACTTTTCACAATCAATAGTGTTGTAACTCAAGTTTTTTTTTCGGACGCTTGAACAGAGCAATACAGGAAGCATTGTTTTTATTATTTCCTTCTGCACATTCTTACATTAAACCTAGCTTCTGTTGCATTTATTTTTCCCAGTAAATACTAAATGGTCTTGTGAATTGTTAATGACGAACACAGTATTGGATATGCCAACTGTTTATAATACGATCAATGTTTATAGTACATTCAAACTACTATTATACTGTTCAGATTCTAATATTTTCTTTCGTGATATGACTGTTTTTTCGAAAACTCTACCAATCATTAAACGAATAAATGTTTTATACAGACTGGAACTGAGATCCGAAAACTGATCATTCGTGCAACAATGTTTTGTTTTGTGTTGCTCCGTATACAGAAGAGACTGCTATTCTAAAGCACTCAAGCTTTTGGATCTTTTATGGAATTTTATTTACATTTTTATAGCCCTTTATTGGTGAATTTTAACGTATTCTTCGAGTTTAGTTTGAATACATAAAAATACGATGACAAGTACATTGTACATTACTCGTATGAAGAAGAAAGCATTACTGAAAGAGTTTCAATAAAAACTAGAACACAAAGTTTAACTGAAGCGGTATTATAAACTTTCTTTTTTGTGTGCAGATATCTATCTAGTGCTAGTTAATTGTGAAGTGTTTAGAATTATTATGAGTCCTGTTCCGTCTCACTTGCAAAATTTAAAAGAATTCGGACATATTCAAGTTTAGGAAACGTGTTACGATAACGAGAATGTGCATTAATTAGTCATCAAATTACAACAAAACTGGTTAGTTTAAAATAGCATACAGTGCTATTTTTTGGTAGAAATTATATTCTAAATAGGTTTGTTTTTCAATCCTACTTAAAATTCATAAATTATTTTATCGTTGTTTTTATTAAAGGCAATGCTTCATCACAAATTCATAAATTATTTTATCGTTGTTTATATTAAAGGCAATGCTTCATCACAAATTCATAAATTATTTCATCGTTGTTTTATTAAAGGCAATGCTTCATCACAAATTCATAAATTATTTTATCGTTGTTTTTATTAAAGTCAATACTTCATCACAAATTCATAAATTATTTTATCGTAGTTTCTATTAAAGGCAATGCTTCATCACAAATTCATAAATTATTTTATCGTTGTTTTTATTAAAGGCAATACTTCATCACAAATTTAAAATTAATTACAAAAGATCATTTTCCATTTGTTAATTAGAAGATCCCACAAACTAACGTTTCAACAATAATAAACGTGTCTATCAAAGAATCGGTAACTGGCAATAAGGGATGATACCATTCGTATATGGTAAATGAAAAACAAAACTCTTTAAATGGACAGGCGAGAAAAAATTAAGTAAATTTAAGAGTGTTTATGAAAATACTTTAAATACAGAAAAGAAGTCATAAGTTTTGATGTTAAAAAAAGTAATACTGTAAAACACGCTCTACTGGACAAAGATAATTCTGTAATCTCTGAAAGGATACGCCCATTCAAGTTTCAGTTCCTTCTCAGGACGACTGTAGTTGGGTGGACTCCATCGTGATAATTCTTGACTATCTGTCTTTATTCCGTTTATCTTCCTCCTTATAGGCTTAGCGATTCCATTTTGGGTGAAGTCACCTTTGCCCCATTTATTCTCTGTACGAACATTCAACATCAAATAATTAGTATTAGATAAATATAAAAACATATAATGATAAATACTGTGTTTATTGAAATATTTAAACAGACACGAGGACCAGAAAGGGTCTATATTCTGTCTTGAATAAGTTACAATTACTTATCTTTACCTAGTTGTATTACAGTTGATTTATTTCATTATCAGAATAAAATATCAACCCTATTTCCCGAATGACTTTTTTTTTACGCAAGCTTTATTTAATTCTTCAACATTAGATAAGCCACCGCGTTAAAAATTTTAGTGGGATTCCCTAAACTTGAAGTTAATATTTATAACCAGCTATTCGATAAAAAACCAAAACAATGAAACACCAAAATGAAGAGTGAAGTACAAAGGCTAAAAGATAAACTGGTTACTAATTAATATAATCCTATTAGTACTGGAAGTATCCCGCACACTTTAAACACAGGCAAACGTTAACGGCGGTGAAACGTAGTTCATTGTATTTTTTCTATCCCATTTTAACTTTTTAATTTTCAGTATGATATTAGACAGAAATAATGCCAAATTGTTTCATCCTATTCATAAAATAGGTTATCTTTGATACGGACATTCTCCTACGTCACATTATTTTCGTTTGGATCAAAAACACAATGTTCTCAAAAGAAAATTAATGAAATGCTAATTAATATTTTATACAAGACATTATTTTGAAAGGGAATTATATTCTTATTAATTATTTGTTTTTGATAATTTACTAAATTTATCCGATGCAACTAGAAATGTGTTTCCATCTAGAAATATAATTACACTATGAATAAAGAACTTGTAAATAAGAAACATTTCTGTTGAATGGTATAATACGTTTCAGGTCTCAAATTGATAATAATTCCTTATTGGATCTTTTTAATGAAACTATAAAAAAATTTAATGAGCATCTGTCAAATTTATATAAAAGAAAAGATAAGAGTAGCCGATTTAAAATCGTAGCTAGATTTCAAAACATCGCTACCTACGAACTGACAAACAATGTCAGGATGTAGAACTGATACATTCCGTTCCACAGCGACTTTATAACGACCGTAGTTGTCATGTGACTTGCTCTTTTCTTTTATATAAATTTGACAGATGCTCATTAAATTTTTTTATAGTTTCACAAGAGTACCCAATTTAAAATCGTAGCTAGCAACTAATTTATTTGATTTTTATAGATCGTCTTGCCACAGGCTTGGCTGACCATATTAGAAACAGGTAACTAGTTCGACTGATAATACAAAAAAATAAGCGTTTTTATAATTCAGACAATGAGTACGTTATATTAAAAGAATTTTAGAGCCTGCCGCGTCGTTACAGTCCTTGTCGTCACTTCCGGTAATTCTAATGCTCTTTCTGACCACTTTGCAAATTGATAATAGTCCTGCAAGCGTAGTTTCAAACGAAAAAGTCTCCTTCGTAAGCTGCTTTCATGTATAATGCGTAACACTCCTCCCTGCAAGCTTTCCATTATTCATGTACTTTTATTGAGAACTACGGTTTCCCAGTATTCATTTTAACAGTCTGAACGCACAAAAACCCATAGGCACCTTCACTAATATGAATTCGTATAGAATTTCATGAATACTCGTTTTATTTTGCAGCTGCTTGACATATCCGACGATTGAATGAATATGTTATGGAAATAACTTGTGTACATGAGACTTTTGTTGCTTTTCCAGACGAAGGTCTTTCTTAATCATATTTTGCTTTGTCTCTTGGAGCACATAGATGGATTTTTCCATTGATTTTATTGTTCTTTAATTTTCATCTGCTAGAAGACGTGCACTTTGCTCACCATGGCTGTGGTAAGACTTGTTGCAGATCTCTTTCAGGATGTTCTTGGTACCCCAAGTTTATTCATATTCCTTTGTGTTCAATCCTTTTAGGTTTAAGAGATATTACCTTTTGCAAATTATATATCACCAATCTTTATAACCTGAATTTATGAATATTTTGCATTGGAAAGGGCTCTTAGATACCCTTCCCAAAACGAATAGTTTTTGAAAACATCG
This sequence comes from Limulus polyphemus, assembly GCF_000517525.1. Lineage (NCBI taxonomy): Eukaryota > Metazoa > Arthropoda > Merostomata > Xiphosura > Limulidae > Limulus > Limulus polyphemus. Next base: position 100,324 of record NW_013667029.1, read on the forward strand.
CTACCTACGAACTGACAAACAATGTCAGGATGTAGATCTGATACATTCCGTTCCACAACGACTTTATAAACACCGTAGTTGTCATGTGACTTGCTGATTTTTATATTAAAATTGTTTTAATATAACGCACTCAATCCTGTATATTCATGAATAAAAGTCGAGAGACACAGCTTTTTGAGTGGATTATTTTTTAAAACCTTATAACAACTTTTCGACCACTCGTGTGGTCATCATCAGGTAGTCTGTCGTACATAGATGACAGTTAACCTGATAATGACCACACGAGTGGTTAAAATGCTGTTATAAAGCTATAGAACAAAATAATCCACTCGCAAAGCTGCGTCTCTGGACATTTATTTAAAGTCAACAAAACATTTCCTCTCCTTATAAGAACACGTATATTCATGTTAAGATCGAATAAATTGGAATTTTCAACCTATACAGCACTTTATGCGCACATGAACTAAACGGTCAGGTCAGAGATCCCAAGAATGCGGCATAGCCACCACTATTTTGGAGCTACGAAATCAGGAAGACATTAAGTCAGTAGCATCAGTTGCCCAAAGGGCTTAATCTGGTTCTTTAAACCAAATATCGAAAGTGACCAACACTTTTACACTGCATCAACAGATAAAAGCATAGAGCGTGTTCAGCTACATCACGTCTCGAACCCTGAGCCCTTCAATCCACAACACGGCAGTTTAACTACTAAGCCACTTCTGTTCCTGTTAAGAGGGACTTATTTACTTTGGCTAATACAAAATAAACAATAAATATGTAAGATACTTATTACAACTATAGACCTTGAGAAACATTTGATTGTATCGATTATGGTTGTATAAAAGAGTACCACGTCAATTTTGTTTCATAAGTTTCAAATTTCATGGAAGATTTACATTGTAAAAGCGTCCTCGTATATTATTTATGCATGTGACACAGTTTAAAGTTTCGGCAGGACAGGGTGAACCACTTAGTGGGTTGTATTTATTTTTTTACTCTTGCTATGGAACCTTTATTTTTGGTAATCAGGTTAGCCCTGTAATTTGTTTAGAGAAGAGCCTGAAATTAAATCTATTGAAGATAATTTTTTGGACTCTTCACAGAATCGTGGGATAATCGAAATGACTTGCCATTGAGTTTCAACAATCAAAATTTATGTTCAGTTATTTTCGTTAAATTCTCACAAATAAGGAGGGAGCACGTAACACACTCACGTCCTAGTTAAGAGCTGGTTTTCTTAAGTTACTGATAATATAATACTCTTCATGAACATAGAATGACGCTGAAATAACTGAAGGTAGGCATAACCTCATATTCATGTACGCAGCAGTTGTAAAATTGCTGGTTTGTAAGTTAAAGCGTCACAGTGTTCTTTTATTCGACTGCGGAGCCATCTAGTGGTTGATCAAATACATCCCTGATTGCACCTCAGGCACGTAAATTCATATACCACTAGTACGGCATTAAATTGATGTTCTTCATCTTTAAAGTAAAACAGCTCCATTCCATAGCCTCTGTTTTAAACACAGATTTTAACTGAATTTTTGGATATAACATTTTAATAATTTTATTTTTAACCGTGTGTGAAATAGTATCTAAGTAGGGAATGACTAAAATAGTCCATTGTTTTTTGGAGCATTTAATTGAATAAAAAAAAATGGGGTATTCATTTTTCATTATAGGTATAGATGATTCTGATCAGGAACAAAACACATTTTTGGGATTACATGACAACCATATTCATCTTGGACTAACGTGTCTATTACAACCCGATTCAGAGTCAGCAGTCAAAATTAAGACAAGTGTTGATGTGCCATAAGAGAGAACGAACACAAGAGGATACCACTCCAAAAGTTTCTATATTTATTTGTCGTTACGCCTTGTCTGCCTAGTCACCTAAATCCACTTGGTTTTAATTACGTATCAACTTGCCTATTTATCCTTTTGCCGTTTTTTTCCTATAAAAATGATGAATTTGAGTATTTACCGAGCTCTTTTGTTAACTTGGAGTTTTATTGAAATGCAATAACGTACTAACCCAGATGGGCAAAAATGAAAGAAAAGTGACAGGAAATTTCTTGAAACAAGCACACAACAATGCACACACATATATACATACCGATAATACATCATATTATATAAGAGAGTCGTCCATACGGGAAGGAGGAGGGGGGAGGGACTGGAAGCAGGTTGTTTCCATCTCAAACTAGTAGGGAAAACATTCTCTCTCCAAAAAAAAATCACTTGTATTGGACAGTTTAAGAAATTTAATAAAATAATGATTTAAATAAAAAGAAATTCAACAGAAATGTTGTTGTTTTCTTACTCATTCAAGTTTAAAGGTTTATTGAAAAGATTAACTAAGCTTTACATATTCTAAACAAAGCAAATGTTGCACTCCAATCAAGATATGTGCCCTAACTAATAAACGATATGATAAACCCTTCTTATCCCGTGGACCCGGCGTAGCGGTATAGTTGAATTTACAAAGTTTCCACCGCAGTCAGTCAAGATTTATCAACAAACATGGTCTTCCAGGAGAGTTTCAATTTCAGATTTTTTTTTGTCAGTAAAGCCCTGTTAATTTCAACGGAAGATATACTGGTTACGATTTTCGTGTCGTTAGCAAGGTACTGTAAGCGAGTGCAAACTTCGTAACAATCTGAAATAGTAGAGATCAATGATTTATATATCGTAGAGTGCGCTAGCACTCTCTATGAAGGGATTGCACGGACGACCATATTAAAGAAATACAAATATGTATATGCCGCTTTTCAGCTATCCAGAGCGTCCCAAAGTCGAAATCCGATGAATAGCCAAAACCGAGATATCCCATTTTCATTAATAATCATCTTTCTTCAACAGGCCTACCTAGTTCTAGCGGTAACTATAATTTTATGATAATTTAAAGAGCAAAACGGTCTTCACGATCTTTGACTACAAATTTTATTATTATTCTATGCAAAATTTATAAAGCTTTAGAATACACTCTATAACCTAGTAACCCACGTACGGCATCTTATAAAAAATAAACAAACAAGTAGTAGAAAAAAATATCGCTAGATAAAAAAACTGTGTAGGGCTGGCTACTGAACTTGAAAAAAGAAACCAAAGAAGATAGGGATGGAAGTGGTGATATCGCTTGAGCCAGCTAATGATCATATAGCAGACTAAGCCGTCTCGGCTTTCTGACTGGCAAAACAAAAAGAACAGGAATTTCCAATAGTAAAATATTACTCTATTGTAAAATCTTCATAAATTTATTATTCTAAAATAAACTAAAGGATTGTTTTGTTTGTTTAAAGTTAAGCACAAAGCTACACACTGGTTTATCTGTGCTCTGCCCACCATGGGTATCGAAACCCGGTTTCTAGCATTGTAAGTCCGCAGACATACCGCTGTGCCGCTGGGGGGGCCAACAAAAGGAAAAGTATGATGATGAAAGCTGAGATTCTATTGAAACACGAAATGTGATTGTGTTTTACAAAATACTGGAGCAATAGTTTTTTTTATTATTTCTCATAGTCCTTGCGGACCGTTGAGCCGATGGCAGATCTTGCTCTGCCATCGTTT
>NW_013667029.1:104574-110681 GCF_000517525.1 Limulus polyphemus
CGCCTTAACCACCTGGCCAGAGCAATAGTACAGAGTTAAAACAGTTGCATTGAAACACTGGCTTCATTTAGACACATAGACCTATCGCAGTTCAAAAACTGAGAAAATTTAGGCCTACATTAAGTTAACATTTTGCTTCCATTATCATGGTTTGCTATCGTCTTTTTTATTGGAAGAGCATGCGTCTGCATACGCTTACAGGGTGTGACGTTACACTCATGATTTCATTAAATTTCTTTTCTGGCAGTGATTTAATATCCTGAAACTAATGGAATATATTTTAATTCGTAACTGTTCCACAGGACTGTGCTGAAATAACTAACATTATCGATGTCCAAAATGCAAAGATATACATACAAGAACAGTTTTGCAAAAATATTGTGAGGCAAGAAAAGTGACAAGCACATTGTAAGACAGAACATGGCTTCAAAGTTTGGAGGTGAGTCTAATACATTTCAGTGCATGACAAATATACTAGTGTCTAAAGGTCTGTTCGTTTATTTTACAGCAAAGCTACATCATACACTATTTACGCTCTATTCATCGCGAGGAATCGAATCCTAGATTTTAGCATGGTAATTGCGTAAACTTAACGCTAATACACCGGAGGAACTGAGTTTAAAGGAACCATTTAGTAAGATGAGGGTTACTGTTAGTCAATGAACTTCTGATGAGTTACAGTTTTGTTTATTAATCAGAAAATAAAATAAGAACTTTCAATGAACCTAACCCAACTGAAGAAATGAACCTAACCCAACTGAAGAACTTGAAAATTGTTTCTATTCTTCATTTAGTACTTCATTACAGGTCTTCAAATTATATCTTGGTGAACATTTTCTGTGAGTGTAAGCCAAATTGAATTTAACTATATCTTATTTTGTTTACCGAACTATCTTCAGAGTGTTATATACTTCTTTTTCTGCTAAGCGCTACTATTATCAGAACTTTTCTTTATTGATAAAATATTTTAATCCAAAAATTTTCCACGTATTTCTTATAAACAATAGATATTATTAGTTGTTTCAAACTTTTCTTGTTTAGCAGTGTTCGAATATGGTTTCGCGAATTGTTCCTTGTGTAAGGAGTCTGGTATCAGTAGTTTACCAGAGCTGAGAGTCAGTGAGTCGAAATTTGGATCTTATCCCAATTCAACCAATCCCAACATGAATGGTTGTAGAGTTTTATCTTCCCCTGCTTTTTATAATTCAATTGTTTTCCATTCGTAGTAGCTGTACTAAATTATGCTGTTGATGTTTTTATCCTAGAAACGGAAAAGCTTGAAAGCATACTGACTAAACGTTGTATAAACGTTTGCACTATTTTAGGATACTGATTAAACCGAGCATTGTCTAAGTTGTTGGCATAAATTCGACTATAAATCATTCATGTCTCATTGCTGTAAAATCGAGCTCTGCACTTCGAGGTCTTTGGCATGTTATAAGAGTGACAGTCAAACCTTACTATTCGATTAGAAGAGCTCAAGAGTTGGCGGTGGAGTCTATTATTTCAAAATTAGGCACGACTATTGTACATAACTCTTGTGTATTTCTGCATGAATATCCGAAACAAACAAACAGTAAGATTAAAATGAAATAAAACATTACTACTCCACATCAGCTGGACAAACTTTATCTAAGCATTATGCCACATGAACAGATGTTGTTGGTATATACGATAAGTAAAAATGCACCAGCATTTAACAATAGTTAGATGATAATAGAAATACCCAACCTATTTGATTGAGCAATATATTGTTGTATTATAATCTTGTTTGTTTGTTTTTAATTATGCACAAAGCTACACAAGAGCTATCTGTTCTCTGCCCACTACGGGTATCGAAACCCGGTTTCTAGCGTTGTAAGTCCGCAGACTGGGAGGATATTATAATCTTAATTTTAATGCTAATAATGGATCTTTGTTGGCTAATTTCTAACTTGACATGCTGTTCTTTCTGAATTAGAGTTATGAATTACCCTCGATATTTATCACATCGTAGTATCCTAGGCAGCATAGTTTAAAGCTTTTCAAAATGAATATTCAAGTTGTGAAATTCATATTTGAATAACATTAGGCCTAATGCCAATCTCTTTGACGTGACGTCGCCTTAACTTTGATTATTGGGAGAGTAGAATCAGCATGTGGTTATTTACCAAGTAACGTAAGGTGATACTGTTATTTTGCCACATTGCCACAAACAAAATGTGATAATCTTATACCCTACTGCTCTTGACTAGCTTTGAAAAGTTATGTAATTAACGAGCCGTCTACCTGATTTCAGTGAGGGTTAACGATTACCATTTTATAGAAAGTGGTTGTTCTTTATAAATTGATTATTTCAAATTAAATAGCAACGAATGACAAACTTTGATATCGCTAAATTGTACAAGGTGTTGAATAAGTGATAATACCGCTAGCGACCGCTAGATTGTACAAGGTGTTGGATAAATGATAATACCGCTAGCGACCGATAGATTGTACAAGGTGTTGAATAAGTGATAATGCCGCTAGCGACCGCTACATTGTACAAGGTGTTGGATAAATGATAATACCACTAGAAACCGCTACATTGTACAAGGTGTTGAATAAATGATAATACCGCTAGCAACCGCTATATTGTACAAGGTGTTGAATAAGTGATAATACCGCTAGCGACCGATAGATTGTACAAGGTGTTGGATAAATGATAATACCGCTAGCGACCGATAGATTGTACAAGGTGTTGAATAAGTGATAATACCACTAGCAACCGCTAGATTGTACAAGGTGTTGGATAAATGATAATACCACTAGCAACCGCTACATTGTACAAGGTGTTGAATAAGTGATAATACCGCTAGCGACCGCTAGGTTGTACAAGGTGTTGGATAAATGATAATAAGAATAAAGTGACACGCCTACATGAAAACATTTTCGAGTTTGTTTTGTGCAACGTTTCGAGCGGTAAAGACCGTGTTACAACAGAATTAGGCTCAGAAAGAATTGCCATGTGAATGCTATGATTTATATCTTTTACGTAATACTCTAATTATTGTTTACTAGCAGGAGTACCTATTCCCCTGGACGGTAGTTATGTAAATTCACGATTAATGAAAGGTTATCTTGGAACATGAAAGGTTGCTTCCCTTATACGTAATTGTAAAAAACGCAAAAAGCCCATAACAACTGCAAAACATAAAATGTGAAATCGCAACTTTGTATGTACCTCCGCTTGGACCCAAAAAAACCTTCATGCCAAATTTGGGGAAGATACATGAACTGGGGGCGAAGCAGTGGTACTCCCTCCCATAAAAACAGCAAAGGTAAAATGTAAAACTGAAAATTTCTCCCCATTGACCCAATGAACATCCATACCAAATTTGGTGAAGATCCATCTACAGGGGGCGAAGTTGTGGTAAAAAACGCAAACATGTCCATAAAAACCACAAAAAGCAAAATGCAAAACTGAAAATTTATATGAATCCCCGCATGGACCTAATTAACCTACATACCAACTTGGGTGAAGGTCCATCCACACGCTGCGAAGTAGTAACATGGACATACAACAGACAGTACTATTATATTCATATAGATTTTTTCTTTTGTTGTGACGTTTACCTCACTGTACATGTGATAATTTCTGTTATTTTATGGCTGCAGAAAATATAGTAAAGTAGAGAATTTTAATAAGACAAAACTAAAATTATGAAATTAAAAAATAATATGAACTATGTTAAACAATGATGTGTTTGGAAATACATAAATATGCATACAAAAACACACACACACATATATACATATAAACTTGCATATAAATCATTACGCATTTGATTTCATATATTTTTTATTTGAGTTTACTGAAGATACGAAGCACTTCAACTGGCATTTATATAGATGAAAGTAAAAAAAAAAGAGTAAAAATTATGTTTGTAGTTCTAATGTTACACCAAATTCGGGGACTTATTTTCACCATAGTAATTTAGGAAGAGTCTCATAAAAACTAGAGGCTTTCATAAAGCAAAGACAGACACAAATGCAAACATTTATTTTTTAGCACAGAACTAACAAGAAAAAACAATAACTTTTTAAAAAATACGAATTTCTTACACTAATCATGTCACATTCATTTCATCAACATAAACAAATCACCCAAATCAGTTCATAGTGCAGATCCACATGGTTTTATCTCACATGCGTATGACATGTTTAACGAGCTTAGTGTTTCGTTTCGGAAAATGATTTGTTTTTAAAGTTAACGTTTCATTTAAGAACGAAACTTTACAATTGAGCAGTGTATCTTCACACACCATTTTCTTCATAGTACGACTCTTATTATTGTCTCCACCAATAACCTTAAGCTTAATATGTATCTGGCTTACATTTATCTGTAGCCGCTGGGAGGATACACACATTTGTTTGTTTTTATTCTTGGACTTGTTTATTCTCACCAACAACAGTATACAGTAAAACGTTAATCATGAAGTTAAACTTAACTTACATATACCAATATTTATTGATTTTTGACTTGATAATTATAATAAATTATATCGACTGGATTGAGTTAGCTTAACAATATTTCGACACTTTTCTGACAGCTAGGTCATGGCTCTAGTGTTCATAGTTCGCAACTAGTTGCCACAAAAACACGCTTCTCACTTTGTGACTGAGGGTGCGCTATAAGAGTGTCTGTTAAATCAGACTATCTGATTACACAAGATTGATTAGATATTTTGGACACTCGCACAAAGCTACAAAATGCCTATCTGAGATAGCCGTCCCTAATTTTGAACTGATTGGTTAGAGAGAAGACAGCTAATCAACAGCTACTATAATTGAAAAGTGGGATTTGATCGCCATTCTTATAATGCATCAACATCTTCAAAGTCGCGAACCATGAGCCGTAAGATCACAAGGGCGCCACTCTGTTAACTAGTTTCTTCCCTGCAGTCAAGGGGTTCAAAATTATTGACGACTATGCTCCCTATAGTCCTTTATGCAATTTTCCACGAAATTCTGAAACAAACAAACGTTTTTGGAGTTGATACAATTAGGTAAATTAATATCCACGACAGAGGAAAGTGACATGAGCGGGAAAAAATAATATGAATTATAGATTCTTTTTTTTTTTAAACTTTCATCGGTTTTTGTATAGAAATTGGCGAATATTTTGCATTTTGTTTGTGAAATGTAACTCTTTAGATGAGTACTTCGTTTTGAAGATTTCTGTCTTCTTTGATGATTGGAAAAATAGAGCAATTGAACGAAAAGCTTTTAAGATTTGAAGGCTCGTTTCAATGACGTAAATAGTATCATAAAATGATCTAAAAGTATATATATATATTAACATCATGTTATTAGATCCCCACAATATTAATTCTGCTAACTAAGTGACTATTTTACAGATGTTCACATTAATTTACTATTCCTTTCTGTTACTATAAAAAGTATCATTTCTATGGAACTCTATTTATCAAAGTTAAAGATCTTCAAATGACAGGATATGTTGCTTAACCCTACGTCCATCCATTTGTAATATTCTCGAATTTCCCTCCCCAATAAAAATATCCTGGTTACGGGCTTGCTGTTATAGGCACCAACCAGTAAAAATATCCTGGTTACGGGCTTGCTGTTATAGGCACCAACCAATAAAAATATCCTGGTTACGGGCTTGCTGTTACAGGCACCAACCAATAAAAAATATCCTGGTTACGGGCTTGCTGTTACAGGTACCAAACAGTAAAAATATCCTGGTTACGGGCTTGCTGTTATAGGCACCAACCAGTATAAATATCCTGGTTACGGGCTTGCTGTTATAGGCACCAACCAATAAAAATATCCTGGTTACGGGTTTGCTGTTATAGGCACCAACCAATAAAAATATCCTGGTTACGGGCTTGCTGGTAAGATTATGACGATATGTTTCTGTATATAGAGGATTTTCGAAATGAAGCGACATTTAAAATAGTTCGTTTATCCTATTAAGAAAATATACACCTGGAAAAAGTTAAGCACCCCCGTGTTTTTTTCAAGTGATTCAGATTCGACGTTCTTGTGACTGATTATAAATTACCATTCAATCTAAACGTGTTTATCAAATGAAATTATGCATTATTGGGCACAAGAAAACAAGA
>NW_013667029.1:111598-112843 GCF_000517525.1 Limulus polyphemus
AAGTAAGTTAGATTTTCAAAGAAAATTAGAATATTCTCAATTGCACAAGTATTCAGTCCTTTTGCTACGGCAACCCTAAGTCAGTTCAGGTGCAAAAAATTAGCTTGAAAGGTCACAAATTAGTGTAATGGTCTCTGTCTGTGTGTAATAAAAGCGGTTCAACTTAACTTCAGAGTAAATGCATCTGTTCAAGCCACAACTCACATAGTGATACGACAACCCAATCATGAAAACCAAGGAGCTTTCCAAACAAGTCATGGATAAAGTGGTAGAGAAACACAGATCAGGTGAAGATTACATTAAAATTTCAAAGTCACTGATTATCCCTTTGAGTATGGTGAAGTCAATCATTAAGAAGTGGAATGTGGTTCATACCACCCAGTCACTAACCCTCCAAACTAAGCAGATGGGCAAGCAGGAAACTGGTTGGGGATTCACTGTGAAGACAACAGTGACTTTGAAAGATTTGCAAAGTTCCATGTCTGAGATAGGAGTCAGAGTTCATACATCGACAATATCCGGGTGGCAGACATGTGGATAAAGGTTTTGTGGTCAGACGAGTCAAAAATTTAACTTTTTTGGTCTAAATTCAAAGCGTCACGTCTGGTGCAAGCCACCACAGCACATCACCCAGTCAACATCATTCCAACTGTCAAGCATGATGGTGGCAGCATCATTTTTTGCGGATGATTCTTATCAGCAGGGACTAAGAGGCTTGTGAGGATTGAGTGGAAAATGGATGGTGTAAAGTACAAACGAATCCTAGAGAAAAATCTGCTTGAATCAGCCAAGAATTAAAATTCACATTTTAGCAGAACAATGACCAGAAGCACAAGGCCATAGCCACACTAGAGTGGTTTCAAAAGAAGAAAGTGGATGTCCTGGAGTGGCGCAGTCAAAGTCCTGACTTGAATCCAATAGAAAACTTATGACGAGACTTTAAGACTGCAGTCCATCAACTTGTCAGAATTGGAGCAGTTATGTCAGTAAGAATGGACAAAAATTACACCATCCTATTGTGCAAAGCTGGTAGAGACCTATCCAAAAATAGCCAAAGCAGTAATTGCTGCCAAAGGTGCTTTCACCAAGTACGGACTTAGGGGGCTAAATACTTATGCAATCATATAATGACTGGAGATAGCTTGAATGGGTAATGAAGAAAAATTTTAATATAAGTTTAACATAACAGCAAATGTACAACGTTTCGACAAAATATGATGACAAAAACTTGTTGAAACGTTGTAC
>NW_013667029.1:113390-119839 GCF_000517525.1 Limulus polyphemus
TGTAAACTATATATTCTTCCAATATAAATTCTGCTGTATATAAAAGCTTTCGAAATGGTAACTAGCTTTTTCATGATCTTGATATTCTAAGTTCTATAATTACAAGAATTAATTATAATTATAATTCTTAATAAATATGCGCTTTATGAAGCATTAGATGACTTTGTGAGTTATTCATTGCTAGCAATGGAGAATATCTGTTCATGAGAATGAAATACCACTGTCTCTTATTTCAAGTGCCAAGGGATTTCGTTGGAGTATTGTGATTGATTTTGTTCTAAAAGGGGAGATGGATTTTAATCAGCATGGAAATTTTCAAACGTATTATTAATGAAATTTATGATATATTCGTTTGACTAGTTTTTCTTCAAGTCACTTGCTATGATATCGTAGGCTTATTTAAATATTTTTCAATTTTGTAATTACTTGATGACCTTAAATGAGATCTGGGAAGTTTTCTGTTTAGTATATAAATATGTTATCATAAATTGTATTTAGTACCTAAAGACATGTCCAGTGTTTTGTTTGATGAGCCATTCTACTCCTCTGCTTATCTCTGGAGTGGACAATATCAAGATTATAAAACATTAGGAAATAATATGTTTTGCATATTACTTATTTTACTGGTTTCTGGTGCTTGTTTCAAAACTTTTTCAGTTATGTCATGATACACTATTTGCGAAACAGTCCCATTTAAATGATTCAGTTTAAACCCAAAGAGTATAATTATAAATGGAGCTCTGATAGTTGCTATGTTTTGTGACTGTTTCTGAAATAATAGAATCAGCAATAGAAGAAAAGTGTTGTGTAAAATTGAGTCCAATATTCTTGCAACCCTCCATTTTTTATTATACTTTTGAAACATGTCTTGTGAATAAAAGATCCACTTCAAGCAAGAGTGAGCTAAATCTGTTAATTACAATAAGAACAATACTGGTGTGGTTGGCAGTTGATTAAAGACAGTGCTTTAAAAGTTATCCTATCTTTCGTATCGTTAATAATATATATATACTCTCTCCTCTCTGCTAATAAGGCTATAGACTGTATTCCTATTTCATTCCTGTAGAGGTATACTCGGCTTTTTGTTTCACTTAAAGAGATTATAGAATAGACTGTCTATGGTAACGAAAATGTTTATTTCTCTCTTCCTTTTAAGCTGCGGATTTTCCTTGCTAGTGGCTTTATGTGTTCTCTCTTCTCTGCTAATGAAGATATATATATATAATTCTCTGCCTTTGAAGCTGTAGATCTTCCTTGCTAGTGTTGTTATTCGTTCTTTCACCTCCGCTAGCGAGACTACAAGATGTTACAACGCTTCACTCCAACGTACTTTAAATTAAAAAGTAATATTTTTTCTAGTAAATAAGCACGTTTTATGGAAAGACTTGTTACTATTTTGCTTATGAAACAGCATTAAGAACGAAAATGTCCATAATTTCTATTAATAAAGATCTCACAGTATGACAGGTAGGTTATTTTCCCAATATATCACAGCTGTAAAATTTATATGAATTTTTTATGTCTTCGTTCTGTCAATAATTTAAGAGTGCTTATGTTTTGTTTGTTGAATTTTACACAAAGTTACTATCTGCCATAGGCGTCCCTAATTTAGAAGTGATAGACTAGAGGAAAGGCAGCTAGTCAATACCACCCACAACCAACTTTTAGACTACTCTAACTGAATAGTGGGATTGACTGTCACATTATAACGCCCCACAGCTGAAAGGGTAAACATGTTAGGTGATGGGACTTGAACCCGTAGATTAAGAGATGAGCGCCTAAACTACCAGGCCATGTCAGGCCGAACAGATTTTAGTAATAACATCTTCTCGAAGCACATGGTTTCTGATTGTATTCCTTTGAGAACTCTTTTACGGAGTTGTTCCGCAAACCATTTATTACCCGTGCAATAATAATTGAAGCCTGTTTAATTTGGATTGGTTTGGATTATTATTTCTTGTTACTGACCATCATTTGTCTGTTCGACATTAGTATTTCTGTACCTAATTCAGTTTATATTTAAGAATTACGTTTACCAGTTGCAGTTTATTAGCAATGAGTTGCACACTAAAAAAAAAAAAAAAAAAAAAAGGACTAGGAAGTCACAGCCAACCCTAAAAGTAGTGTTTCAAACTTGTTGCTATTGGTAACCGAAGGAAGCGAACGTCACGTGACCCTTGATCGAACGCCTTCAAGCTAATTTTTCGAAGTAATTTGATTCCCACAATTGGAATAATTAACTGTTTGTAGTTGCATATCATACAATAACCCAGAGAGAGAGATTAGCGCTCTTATTGTAGAATAATATGATTATTATGTAAGGGCATGTAAGTGCACGCAACACGTGTAATGGTAATTTACATGCTACTACACCAACATGCCTTGTCATATATTATGTATATACATACACACACACTAATTTAACGAACGAAGCTTTTATCCATAGAAAAAATAAAGAAATGGATGCAACAGTAAAACAAGTATCTCATTTTAAACAAATAACAATGTGTTATTTGTTATCCTGTTGCTGCAATTTCATTATTTTACTAAGGAGAAAAGCTACGTTCCGTAAAATTAGAATTTGTTTATCATGGAAGGTTTGATCAAGCAATTTTTAACGCTTTTTCTTCATTTTGATGTAAAATTTTACATCACTGTATCCCATGGGCTATATATAAATTTTACTTCACTGTATCTCATGGTCTATATATTTTTATTATATATATTTTATATATTAAACAGGCACTGAATATATTATTAACTATTCTTCAGGCCTAGAACTAATGGTTTTAGTTTCGGTTTGGAGAAGATTTTTATATTGTGTTTAAAATACTTACAGTTATTTCAACAGTTATTTCGGTCTTTAATATCTACGATTTTATTTACTGTCTTGTTGTATGCCAGACAAAAATAAATAAATAAATAAAAGTCGGACCTAATTAAACAAAATTCGTTTGTGTTCTGTTTATGGTGCCTTTCGTTGCAGCTACTAGAAACAGAAATAATACAGCCACATTTAAAATTATGATGAAAAACAAGTTAGCGATAGAAAGCTTTAATAATATTTATTAATCATTGTCATGGTTAGCACATCTCAGATTGTTCAATAATTATTTGCTTTTGTTTTATTACTAGACTTTTCGTTACTAATATGCTGCTCTTTTCAAGGTAATCCCGAGAAGAATTGTTTGTGGTAAGGAATCACAATGTTACTGTAATACTTTAATACTGTTTCCTTCGCCGCTTTATGGGGACATAGAAACGTTGTTAAATATGTGATAATGTCCATTTCATCCATCTCTTTGTATTCAATTGATTTTAGGGATTACTAACTACCATCAAGCCTAAGAACAGATAGAGAAATCGAAACAAGAATACAAAAAAGCGAACTATATAAACTACCAATTAACATCTCTCGTGGAACAACCAAATACCCCAATAAAGATAAAGTGTAAATTAATATATATTATCTTGTACCAACCTATGTTACCAAAGTAAATCCTGGACTTTTAATATAAAATCAAAGACAAAAATAATCACAAGACAAGATAAGAATTGTGGAAGTCAGAGAACTAGTTGGAACAGCTCCAAGCGCGAGATGAGATGCTTGTGGAAAGATGCTAACATAACTAGAGGACACAAGATAAATAATGTGAAGGTCAGAGAACTATTTGGAACAGCCACAATCGAGAGGTGAGATGCTTACGAAAAGATGCTAACATAACTAGAGGACACAAGATAAGAAATGTGAAGGTCAGAGAACTAGTTGAAACAGCCACAATCGAGAGGTGAGATGCTTACGAAAAGATGCTAACATAACTAGAGGACACAAGATAAGAAATGTGAAGGTCAGAGAAATGGTTGGGACATCCCCAATCAGCGACTACTTGAGAAAGAACCAATTAAATAGTTTGGCCACATAGTGAGAATGTTGCCCAAACAACCAGCGGCACGAGCATATAATATGAAAACAACAAGATTCAAAGCAAGAGGGCGACCCAGGAAGGTATGGATCGATGGCGTGACTGAGACTGTGAATATACACAGCCTTACACTGACCCAGGCCTCTCACATTGCTTTGGAACGGCAACTGTATCTCTCCGCAACGCTTAACCGAAGATGTGGAAGGTAAATGTAAATAAGTATAGTATCATACCCATGAGTCTTAATGAATTAGTTAGCGGTAGTGTTGCTGCTCCCCTCGAAGCCTCTGAAAAAATAGTGGTGTTTAATGAGAAGAAAAAAGAATAAATTACTATATCACGAAATTTCTTTGTGTTGTGCGTGTCTTTTAGCGTTCTTAACCTAATGTAGTATGCTTGTAAGAATTTTCGTGAATTCACGTGTCTACTACAAAACATGGAACTTATTTTAAATGTTATGTTTCGAAAGTCCTGTGAGAAATAAATTGTTTTACTTGCTGGCGTTTGCCATGTCTCATAAGAGGTTTCATGATCTAATTAATACTTAGGCAAAGTGATTATTTCCCACATGGATAAAGTTTAGTTGTTTTAACTTATTTTTCATTCTTGCTGCGAATTAAGTGAGACTAAATTCTCCTATATATATATTCTTTGGCACGAGCTTTTCATCTGGCCCTCAGTAGCACAGCGGTATTTCTGTGGACTTACAACGCTAGAAACCGGGTTTCGATACCCGTGGTGGGCAGAGCACAGATAGCCTAGTCTGTAGCTTTGTGCATAAATTCAAACAAACTTTTCATCTGACTTTGAACATAACGTTCTTTAAAATTTCGAACAAAAGAAGGTTATTATCAACAATTTGCATCCCCAGGACAAACGTATTAATTTCACACACACTGTAAGATATTTTTTTTTTTGTTTAAGTGCAAAATATACAACGGGGCCTTGAGCACCGAATTTTAGAGTTATAATACTTCAAGAATACAGTTGAGCTACTGGAAATGGGAGGCCTTACACTATAAGAATGCTTGTTCAAGGTAGATGGCTGGAAAAACAACCTATATCATTCAAAAGAAACTTGAAACTTTGTCAGATTTTGTGATTATTTCTCATTCTTTTATTTCACAACTATAGTTGGCAATAAAAACTGTTCTCACTACTACTTACTTCATCTCCTTAAGTTTTTTCAATACAAGCAGTAGATTTTAAATAGTAAATGTAGATTTCTTTTATTAGTATACATTTTCAATTCTATAACTGTTTATTGAAAGGTACTTAAAACTTTTTGTTTTATGGGGAATGAAAATTACAAATTATAAAAGAAATCAAATCTTGATTGTACAAACCAGGGGTCACAAAACTACGGTCGGCGGGTCGGATCCGGCCAGCCGCTGCACTGTGCCACAAATGAGCTAAAATATAATTATTTATATGGAAATATCATAGATTGTAGATAAACTTACAATGTAGAAAAAATTAAAATAAGTGTAAGTAAAAATGTCCAAATTTGTCCAATCTGATTTTTGCATTTGACAGTAATATAAGTTTCAGGAAAATCAGTGAAATAAAAAATTCGTCGACTTTTTGCGACTTTGGATGTTAGAACGCTTTTTGTGTAAGTACCTGCAATGAGAGTTCATTCCTACAGTCGCCTCTGCGCGCATTGTTGTAAGACGATACAATGCTTACAGGCAGTTGATACAAGTAGTGTGACGAGTGTGCGTGTGGTTACACAGCTTTGTGATAGAGAAGACGTGTGCGTGTATTGTATGTGCTTCTACATATATTTGTGTGTTGTACATATTAGTTTATATATTTATATTCAACTCTGGAACACTGGTTCAATACATGGATTAAACCCAAACAGGCGACTTTTGCGACTTTGGATATCAGAGCGCTTTATATTAGCGCTTTTTGTTTAAGTACCTGCAATGAAGTTTCCAAGAAAAGCGATTACGAGCCTGCTGTAGCGATAGTGTTTTAACTTGCACTGCCATGTTTAAACCGGTTTGAAGAGTGCCGTATATAAAAGGGACTGACTTCATTGAATTATGTCATATATTTTGCATATTTGAGTGTTGAAAGAGCTCACAAGAGGTAAGCATCTAATATTTTCAAACTTTGATATTTATTTAAGCCCAAAATTTTAATCGCTATACACTCAAAAAACGACTTAATTAAATTAACGAAATTTTAATTAAATTAGTATCAAATTCTTAATACTATATTTACCTTTTAAGATTCTTAATATTTTTATTAAATATGATCTTAATTATTTTTTATGAAGCTCTTCTAATTAACTTACATAATAGATTTTAAATACATTGCAAATTATAAAAATTGCTTAATCAAATAACTTATCGGGAAAAAACTTTTAAACCAATTACGTAATAACGTAATTTAATGTCATGAGCTATTTACATTTAGTTTGTCATGTTTATATACATGTCGAAAAATTTTTGAAAAATTATTATTTTTCTAAAACTTTTTGGTAGACTATTCAATGTGTAAATAAACAATTGCTTT